>NC_052395.1:4009858-4309858 GCF_009389715.1 Phoenix dactylifera | reverse complement strand
TTAATAAAGAAATTGGGTGGTGATGGCGGGTTACATATACAAGGCCGGCTTACGACTACCACAAGCTCCAGTTCGTGGCTCTCTGGGATCCAACGGTGACTATTTTTTTGTGATGGGAAAAGGACGGTGGGATGGGGTTCATGGGGTAAGCGGGGTGACGTGGGGAGAAGATATATTGAGGTCCGAGGGTGGATCCGTGGATGGCATTCGTAACACGTGGATGACTCTGATAAGTCGCGTGATATTTCCGGTCTCAATCTGGTGGGGCCGGGGAGGGGGGATTGGGGGTAATGGGGGTCCCCACGTTGCTGGTTCTGATACCAGTTATCAGGATGGAGTGAGGAGTACGAAAACAATTTTGAATCAAATTCTTGGTTCGCCGATTTGTGCATTTGTGCCCACAGACACAGACAAAGGAGAGCTTCTAGAGCGACCAAGCTGGGGTTATCACTTTCTCAAACCGTAACTTTTTTTTTTAATTTTATTTTGTAGACGTGACATTTAGATCGCCCCAAATCAAATGCATTCCGCAGCATCGGATCTTGTAATTGAAATGAAATCTATTGGGCTAAGTTCCATACAGCCGAGCCTAAGCATTAGGCATATAAAAAATCACTCGATCAGCCATTCTGTTAGCCTCTCTATAAGTATTAATAGCGTCAAAATAAATTATAGTGGAGATAATCAAACTATATAATAAGCTAAACATATTACATTACATTTTTATGGCATACACAATCATGATAGTCGGATGTTATCACTTTCTCAAATGTGTCGATGCAGAATGATTCTCTTCCGGTGGTGGTAAGCAAACTAAGAAATGTTTAAGAGTTGATTATGAGCACAAGCGAGGGTTCAAGTTCAATATAGGTCAGAATTCATTTTGATTGCAGTTAACTATTCGTTGCACGGGGGACACAAATCTATCACTCCAGCAGCCATTAGGATCCCAACTATTATGATCTGCAGCTGTCTTCCATTGCTTGATGAGAAATAAGATCGGCCGGTGTATAGTTTTCACCCATTCAAGGGCATCATTTTTTTGAAAAGCCACTTTTTCTTCTGCTACAATTGAAATAAGTCCATTAGTAATTCAATTTTGTTATAAACTAGGTTTATATGAAAATAAAATAACAGCTATTATATGAGCCATTATTTGCTACTACAATCAAGACTCTATGATATTCGATCACGCCATTGTTTATATCAAGCAAAATTAAATTTTAGTTAATAAAAATTTGGATTCAAAAAAAATTAAGTAAATAGTCAAAGTGGTGGACAACGGATACTATTTTTATTATATAGCAACCATTATAATAAAATAATAGATAAATAATGACCTATCAAGAAATTGCCATCTCCATTATATATTTTAGAGAAGGCTTGGATCCTCTATTTTGAGATATACACAGCTTCCAAAAATCTCCGCTAATGCCGGATATAGAAAAGATCAAATGTACACAGTTTTATCTGCATGTAGAGAGACTGGTTTTGTCTCAGATTCATAAACCTAGATCATAGTGGAGCAATGTCGCTACCATGCCCTTCCTCCGGAGTCGACACAAAAAAAAAAAAAAGGAAAAAAGTCATGTATATTACAATCTACATTTTTTGCCTTAAAAAATCCAGATTAAATCTAGACCACACATCCCATTTGCTGGACTCTAGCGTGCGGAACACATGGAGAGGCTTGCGTGGCTGCGTACTGTCTGTGATTCTAAATCTTGCATTTTCTCTGGCAATTGCAGTTGAAGCCTGGCGCAGTCTACGCTTCCCGTAGATTGATGCGTATGCCGTCCGTTGTTCATGTTAGATATTGGGCCAAAGCCAAGATGGGGGTGGTAACGCCCACCCCTTTCCTTGACATTACTACATGGGCTGGACCATGTACATTCTATTTTTTCGTAGGCTTATTCTATCAGGCCCTGATCCGAGATCACAAGCTGAGAGTCACGGCAATCGCCATGTACTCAATAAAAACCCTCCTCACAAGCATGCAAGACATCTCAATATAATATCATAAACAAGCAGCAGAATAAATTTAAATAATCAATGTTCAAATTTTAATTTAAATAACTAGAATCAGATTTTAATGTTTCGCAGAGCCAACGATATTTAATTCTAATCTAAATTAAAGATGTCCAATTTGACTAATCACTCTCTCGATTATAACTCCGTACCATCTTAGTTTCTTGTATCGGAAAAAAAAGAAAGCATAATAAGCTTGGCAACCCAGTAAATAATGCATATCCTAACTAAATAATTCATGTAATAACATAAGATACAATAATAAAATATAAATTACCACGAATCACTATAAAGACATAACCAATTTCGTTTCAAAACACAAATTTATTAGAATCTATATCTTTCAATAGTATATATATATATATTCATAAATCCGATTCAAAACAAATCACATTCAATTCAACAGCCTTTAACTATGACCACGTTTATATTCTGTGGCTAAGCCAAAAATAAAATCACACTTATACCTTGTAGAGTAGGTCTATTCGCATAGCAGCAGCAGAAGTTTGTTTGATGCATAAAAATCCAGCTTTAGAAGAAGAGTAGAGGCTCAGAAAGAAGAAATTTAGATAATGAAAGAAGAAAGGCATCCATTTAGGGAAGGCCAATCATAATATGCCCAAAAAAAAGCTATTTATCCTTTTGTAATGGTGATTCACCGAGGGCTGCTCGTTCTTTAACCATTCTGCCCAACGGCTACGTCCTTATGGTCATCCATATTTGGAGTTCCTCTCTATGATATAATTACTCGGGAGGTGATGGGAGGCAAAATAGATCGTCCTGCTCGCAATGATGGGACCACTCAATTTTGGCCAAATGGGCTCCAACACCGACTGAGCCGGATATCGGCCCCGCCAAGAGCTAGTTCGAGCCCGGACTCTGCCGAAGGCACAGTTGACCTTGGCCGAATCTCTCCGCTGCCGCGACCTGCAGCGACCTTTTGATGCTCATGATGACATCCCAAGCTTGAGCTCGGGACACCCTAGAAGCTTCTTCGACCTCGGGGTGCCTCTTGTATTCGCCGACCAGCCCCGACCAAGCTCGGGGTGCCTCCTGTATTCGACGACCTGCCCCGACCAAGCTCGGAGCGCCTCTTGTATTCGCCGACCCGCCTCGAGCCTCAAACTCGAAGCGCTTTATTAAGGAAGCTAAGCCGACCTCATCAAATATGTGATGCGATACCTCACCGAGCCCAGCCTCGCCAACAGCCGCATCCACTTGCGTGTCTACGCTCTCCTGTGTGGCCGTACACTGCGACACCATCACGCCATACTTTGTTTGCTGACCTACGATAGTCAAGGATAGTGCCAGGATACTCCAGCCATACCCTGCTATGACTGTCGATGCCTTACCGCTTACAAGGACGGATCGCGCCAGTGCCACAAGCAAGCTCTGGTTGCGCGCCATCCCTACTCATGATGGGAATGGATCATACCTCCGCCATCTGGGCGCCCTTACTGGGACTATAAATAACCCCATTAGGTAACGCCAAAGGAACTATTTGGCTGGACCAACTGAGCACCACACAAACTTGATTGTCGGAGGGCTCTCACCGGAAGTACCGGTGAAGTTTTGTGCAGGTACACCTTCGATCGCGAGAGGTGGCTCTCATCATCTTCCTCCACACTCCGGCAGCTCCCTCGACTCCTCCGGCGTGGTCACCCTCGGGTCAATTTTGAACCATAACATTTTAGCGCTAAAGGAAGGGTCTGAGTCGTGATTATGAGTGTAAGGAGTCATGGAGCTCCAAACGCATCGAGCAGCCGAGTACCAGCACCCGACCACTCCCTCAAAGTCCACCCTCTGCAGCACCTGCACCAGCGGACCAGATTCCTCAGGTTCAGCCAAAACAGTTTTACCTGCTCGCTCAGCAAGTCCAAGCTCTTACCGCGGCTGTTCAAAGCCTTCAGCTTGTAGGAGCCTCATCAATCGCCGAGCTCGACAGGAAGGTCAAGGAAGTGGGGCGACAAGTCTAGATGCTCCGGGATCAAGTTGCGGAACGCCACGAGGAGTGCCATCGATCAAGGAGCAGATCCCTCCGGAGGTCAGGTAAATATGCCTCTCTTCATAGTTTTGGAAAGTACACTCCCCTCACGTCCTCCCAGATAGAGATCCTCATGAAAATTGAGGGTCGCGGCTACCTCCGACCTCCATTGAAGATGCGACCGTCGGGGTCGCAGAAGCGTTCGGACAAATAATGCCGCTTCCATAGAGATCACGGTCATGACACGGAGGACTATTACCAGCTCCGTGATAAGATTGAAACAATTGTCCACCAAAGCCCGCTGAGTCGGTTTGTCTGTGGTCAAATCGACAGAATGGAGCTCGAGGGATAGAGCCCGAAGCCGTGCAACGGGCTCGACGACAATCACCCCAGCGTGGGCACCATCAACACCGCACTTGCGCATGCCACACGCTAACAGCTTTGTAGAGTGATTGATTAAAACCCTATTTGATTTTGATGAGCTCAAAGCATTTGAGTATATTTCTTGTTTACTAATGAATTCAATTAAGTGTTTTCAGTGAAAATCTTCTCTAAGTGTCTCTAGACTTGGTTCATAGTATTTTGGATAAGTCAAGAAGTCAGCTTGAACCAAAGTCTGAGACTCGAGTCGACTCCAGAGTATCACGAGTCGACTCCAAGCGTATCAAGTTCACTGGCACGGGCTCGAGTCGACTCCGGATCGGTACGAGTCGACTCCGACTGAGAACAGACAGACGAACAGAAAGCTTCAATTCAAAACCTGTCAGCGAGTCGACTCCCGAAGTGCGCGAGTCGACTCCAATGTTTACCGAGTCGACTCCGGAGAAGTATGAGTCGACTCCAAGGAGTCACAGGCAGAAAAGTCAGAGAGCAGTTTTCGGGTCTGAGATTCGAGTCGACTCCAGTGGAACGCGAGTCGACTCCGATGGTTGGCAAGTCGACTCCAAAGAAAGTGAGAGTCGACTCTCAGAGGAACACAAGGAAAAAGACAGAAAGCATTTTTCGGACTCTGAGATTCGAGTCGACTCCCGCAATACGCGAGTCGACTCCGAGACTCCGCGACCACAAAGAAGACAGAAGACCAAGTTACTGCCTCTGAGATTCGAGTCGACTCCCAGACAGCTAGAGTCGACTCCAAGGCAGCTTCACATCAAAAAGGCAGAAGACCAAGTTTCGGAAACTGAGAGCCGAGTCGACTCCGAGGAAGTTCGAGTCGACTCCAAGACTGGACGAGCCAAAAAGACAGAAGATAGGGAGTTCAGGCTCTGAGCGCCGAGTCGACTCCCAGGATTGACGAGTCGACTCGAGTGGACCAAATTCAAAAATAAATCCACGGACTCCATGGGATGAGCTGACTCTGAGAAAGCCAAGTCAGCTCCAGAAGTTGGCGAGTCGACTCTGGGTCAAGACGAGTCGACTCCCAGTCGCGAAGGCAACTTTAATTCAAATCTGGAACAGTTGCCAAGTCGACTCCGGAAAAGTATGAGTTGACTCCCGCTACAGACGAGTCGACTCCTGATCGCGCGAGTCGACTCCAACCCACCAACGGACACATTGTCAGGCTGTGCAGAGTGTGCAGAACGGGCAGAAAAAGGTGTCTAACGGCTAGTTTCCGTGGGGGTTGGTTTAAATAGCCACAGAAGACTGTAGCAAAGGAGAGAACAACCATTCCACTCCAAGTATTCAAGCATTCAATCTCTGCAACCTGTTCTTCAACGAAAAAAGAGGGAAGAGCTGCATTAACTGCATCCACCTACATCTTCCCAGCAATTAAAGAATCCTCCTCCTGCATTCAAATCGACTACACATTCAAGAGGAGACCCGAAGTTTAAGAAGCCATTCCTCTTCTCCAACTTAAAAGCGTTTGAGGGCTTCTAAACTCTTTTCAGATTATATTGTTTTCCATCTGCTTTTGAGAAGCTTAGTTTTCTGTTTGTCTATTTTATTTACAACTTGTATCTGCTTGGTTCAATCGGGGGATTGAATCAAGGGTATTGAGGTTGGTTGGTGAGCCGAGTGTAAAACCAATGTGTGTAAGGGTTCGATTGTGATCCCGGAAAAACAATCGGGGTGGTTCTAGTCGGTGAGCCTGGGAAAACCGACCGAGTTCGTTGTGAGCTCGTAAAACAACAAGTTTGGTTGTGAGCTTGGAAAACAACCGGCTGTAATCCAAGGGGGTTATAGTGAATTCCCAAGTGAGACTTGGGGAGTGGACGTAGGAGCAAGGGTTAGCTCCGAACCACTATAAAACTTGGTGTTTGTGATTGATTGTCTCTCTTCTTCTTCCTCTCATATCACTCATAGCACATAGCAATTAATTAAACAACTTGCAATAGTTTTAATTAGTTCTTCACAACGTTTTAAATAGCTAAATTATTTTAAAACCCAATTCACCCCCCCTCTTGGATTGTCTATCTGGGCAACAAGTGGTATCAGAGCCTAAACTCTTCCACCCAAGAGTAAAAGATCGAAATGACAACTCCATTTGGATCTTCTCACATTGAGGGTCAGTCCACCCAAAGACCCCCATTCTTTAATGGATCCGACTACTCATATTGGAAGGCTAGGATGAGAATATTCATCCAAGCCCAAGACTATGAGATGTGGACCATTATAGTAAATGGCCCATACATCCCATCCATATATGTAGAAGGTGTCACGGTACCCAAACTAGAAAAGGATTGGGATGAACATGACATGAGAAATGCACAACTAAATTCTAAAGCTATGAATGTGCTTTATTGTGCCTTAGATAGAAATGAATTCAATAGGGTCTCAACTTGCAATTTTGCAAAAGAGATTTGGGACAGACTTGAAGTGACCCATGAGGGCACGAATCAAGTCAAAGAATCCAAAATAAATATTTTGGTTCATAAATATGAACTATTTAAAATGGATTCTAATGAAACAATCACATGCATGTTCACTAGGTTTACTGATATTGTCAATGGCCTAAAAAGCCTTGGCAAGAACTATACTAACAGTGAGCTTGTCAGGAAAATCCTTCGGTGTCTACCAAGGTCATGGGAAGCTAAAGTGACGGCAATCCAAGAAGCCAAGGACTTGAACAAGTTACCACTTGAGGAGCTTCTTGGATCTCTAATGACGCACGAGCTAACCATGAAACAACACAACGAGGAAGAGTCCTCCCATAAGAAAAAGGTAATAGCTCTAAAATCTACTTCATCTAACAAGGACTTATCTTGCAGTAGCAGCAGTGAAGAAGAAGAACATGAGGAAGATGATGGTGAGGCACTTCTTGTGCGCAAATTCAGAAAATTCATCAACCACAAGAAGTCCTATCATCAAAGGAGAGGCCCCTCAAATTCCTACCACAAGGACAAAGGTAAGGAAAGGGAAAATGAGGGGATTGGGTGTTACGAATGCAAGAAGTCGGGTCACATAAGAGCTGAGTGCCCTTTACTGAAGAAGAGGAGCAAGTACAAGAAGAAGAAGGCTCTTGTCACGACACTATCCGACTCGGACTCATCATCCTCTTCATCGGATGAGGAACAAGAGGAAAAGGCCAATTTCTGCTTCATGGCCAATGGAAATGAGGTAACGCTCGAATCGCCTTTAGATTTTACTTTTGATGAGCTTTATGATGCTTTTAATGAACTAATGATTGAATATAAGGCTATAAATGTTAAAAACAGAGAATTAAAAGTAACTAACCAAACTTATATCCGTAAGTATGATTCATTAGTTAAGGATAAGGATTTAATCACCAAAGAAAATATAGACCTTAAGACAAGCAACCAACTTTTAAATCAAAAGACTAATACCTTAACTAAGGATAATGAAAAACTAACTAAGGAACTTTCAGAACTTAAAAACCATAAACAAATCTTAAACAAGGATCTCACAAAAGAACTAAATGATCTAAAGGCAGAAAATCAAACACTAACCAAAGAACTTAACAAATACAAACCTTTGGTTGAAAAATTTACATGTAGTTCTGAAAAGTTAAATATGATACTCAATAGTCAACGAGCAGTATTTAATAAAGCGGGTTTAGGGTATAAACCAAGAAATAAACAAAAACTTCTTAGTAACTTCTTTGTTAAAGCTGGGGAAAGTAAAACTAAGAAAATAACCTGCTTTTGTTGTGAAACTATAGGTCATAAAGCAAATGTGTGTAATTTTAGGAAAGGTAAAACAAAAAGAAAAATTAAATGGGTATGGGTTCCAAAAGGAACCAACATGACTAACCATGAAGGACCGAAGAAAACTTGGGTACCTAAAATTATATAATCTGCTTGTGTAGGAGTGTCTTGCAGCCAAGGTCAACAAAAACTGCTGGTATTTGGATAGTGGCTGCTCAAGGCACATGACGGGTGACAAGGATCAATTTTTCACCCTTGAAGCTAAGAAGGGAGGTGCTGTGACTTTTGGAGACAACAACCAAGGTCACATCATTGGTATTGGTAAAGTTCAAATCACCCCTTCTACTTTTATTGATAATGTTAGATATGTTGATGGTCTAAAGCATAACTTATTAAGCATTAGTCAACTATGTGATAAAGGGTATGATGTTATGTTTAAACCATCACTATGCATTATAACAAACCCTAATGACAATAGTTTAGTTTTTAAAGGAATTAGACGTGGAAATGTATATGTTGTAGACCTTGAAGATCTTGCAAAACATAACCAATGTTTAGTTGTTAATGAAACTAAAGATAATGATGCTAGTTGGTTATGGCACCGCAAGTTAGGTCATGCAAGCATGGACACAATAACTAAACTAGTTAAAAGAGATTCCGTGATAGGTTTGCCAAAATTAAAATTTGAAAAGAACAAAATATGTGAAGCATGTCAATTTGGCAAACAATCTAGGAACTCATTTAAATCCATAAAATGTGTCTCTACCTCTAGGCCTCTAGAATTATTACACATGGACCTATTCGGACCAACTAGAACAACAAGCCTAGGTGGAAATAAATATGGTCTAGTTATTGTAGATGATTATTCTAGGTACACATGGGTCATGTTCCTAGCACATAAGGATCAAGCATTTTATGTTTTTAAGAAATTCCATAAAGAAGTAACCAATGCTAGAGATACCTCTGTAATAGCTATTAGAAGTGACCATGGTACCGAATTCGAAAATCTGTCATTTGATGAGTTTTGTATAAAAAGGGGATAACCCATAATTTTTCTGCACCTAGGACACCACAACAAAATGGAGTTGTGGAGAGGAAAAATAGAACTCTAGAGGAAATGGCTAGAACTATGTTATGTGAAAGTAACCTCCCTAAGTACTTTTGGGGAGAAGCCATTAATACCTCTTGTCATATATTAAATAGAGTTCTATTGAGACCCATCATAAAGAAAACACCTTATGAACTTTGGAAAAACAGAAAACCAAAAGTCAATTACTTTCATGTTTTTGGATGTAGGTGTTTTGTTCATAATAATGGAAAAGATAATCTAGGTAAATTTGACTCTAAATCTGATGAGGGAATATTCTTAGGTTACTCTACAACTAGTAAAGCCTATAGAGTCTTTAATAAAAGAACGTTAGTTATAGAAGAATCTATACATGTTGTATTTGATGACTCTAGTGATTTTTCCTCTAGTAAGAAAGTTAATTTTGATGATGATGTTGAAATTCTTGAAGAAAAGATAGATGAAATGGCATTACAAGATGATAATCAAAAGTTGAGTGAAGGAGCATCATCAAGCCAAGAGGCTATTGTGGATCATGGGCTAACTAAAGCTTGGAGGTATGCTCACGGGCATCCTAAGGAACTAATTCTAGATGATCCATCTCAACCGGTTAGGACTAGAGCATCCCTTAGAAATTTAAATAACCATCTAGCTTTTGTCTCACACTTTGAGCCCAAACATAGAGAAGAAGCCGAAAATGATGTAAATTGGATAAATGCAATGCAAGAAGAATTAAACCAATTTACTAGAAATAAGGTATGGAATCTAGTAGAGAGACCTTCTGAATATCCAATTATAGGTACTAAATGGATTTATAAAAATAAACTTGATGAAAATGAAATTGTTATAAGGAATAAGGCTAGACTAGTAGCAAAGGGTTATAATCAAGAAGAAGGTATAGATTTTGATGAAACCTGATGAGAGCACAAAAGTGCGACCTATATGTCCCCTAAATTAGTATTATTGCTAACCGATAATGATAAATTTACTAGATTAATATTATATTTGGGTTTGGCACAGATTTTCATAAATTAGAGATAAAATACACATTGAGTACAAATTTGACTAAAGAAGGACCCCTTCCCAGATCCGACCCGGTTAAAGATCGGGTCGGGTCCGAGTCGGGTTCGGATCCGAATCGGGTCCATTTTGTTTGTGCTCTTGGGAAAGAATTTTGGGAAAATCCAATTTGGCCATATCATATCTATGAGGTGCTGGGTGACCCATAACTTGAAAGACTTGCAATTAACCTCCATTGAGATTAGATGACCCGTGACGAATTAAGTCCGTCCGTCTGCAATTCAAATTTCATATCACACTATTTTTTTTATCTATATGACTGATTAGATGGAACTTGGTGTCTTCCAGCTCCCATCCACATCAGCGATCCGGCGTCCCCCTCTCCCGAATTCGAGATCCCCGCGACCCAATCCCAGCCGTGCGCCCATTCCGTGATCCCAGCGCCCCGTATCCATCTTCCACGGCATCCTCCAAGTCACCCCGTGCGAAGAACAGGGGAGAAGAGGGAATCCCTCGCCCGTCCGCCTCTTGCGCGTCCCCACCTTCCGCTTCCGTGCTTCCGTGAATGGCGTCCTCCATGCGTTCCCCTCTTCCCAATCCGCAGTGCCCCAGCTGTTCACCGTCCGTGATCTTCTTCTTCAGCATGCCAGCAATGATCGCATCCCAGAGATCTCGCCAAAAACGCGTCTTCAGCGCGTCCCCATCGCGTCTCTAGCCCGTCCGCATCTCAAGCTCTTCCGGCTTCAGCCCTTCCACTGCATCGCATCTCCTTCCGTTTGTGATCAAGGAACCGCATCTCACCGCTTCCCGAATCAGCATCCACCGCATCCGTGTCAATCTCCTCCACGGATCACGCCAAGATCGCTCCTCCTCCGCCCAGCAGCCGTCCACGAAGCTTCCGCCCGTGATCACCGCATCCAGCTCCTCACAGCGCCCGGATCACGCCAAGATCGACTCCTCCCCGCGATCTCGCACCGCGTCTGCCATCTCCCTTCCGCATCAGGCATCCGTCCGCGGCTATAAGAGGAGAAGGAGGAAGAGGGAAGGGGGTGTGCTCGGTTGGGGTGGGAACCAAAGGAGGTGGGAGCTCGGCTGGTTCAAAGAAGAAGAAACAGAGCAATGCTCTGTTCTTGGGAAGAAGAAAGAAAAAAAAAATGGTGTTTTATGTTGAAAGTTCACCGTGGGAGAGAAAGGGAGAGGAAATAAGGTTTCTTGTTTTTATTTTATTTGCAAAATAGGAGAGTATTAAGCCTTCTAATCTCCACTTTTATTTGTAATCAGTTTTCTTTTTATGAAATCCATCAATTTTCTTTTATGCAATCTATGTTCTAAGTTTCAGTTTAATTCCTGCAATTTATTTTATTTGTACTGAAAATCTTATTTAAATATTTTTCTTTGCTGCTTGACCGCTACTCTGCATTACATTCTCAATTACAAAGTTTTTTTTTCTTTCTTTTGTTTATTTTTCAAGTAGAAAACATTCTCTAGTAGACCAGAGAATCATTCAAACATCCTCGACGTAATGTTTTCCTTTGATCATTCAAAAATCAATTTTGAATCCGAGTGAACGTTTTTATTTTTAAGCAACTCCAATCGCCTCCCTGTGGATCGACCTCTTAGAACCACTATTCTTCGAGTAGGAAAGGTAAGAGTAGAAATTTAAATTTAACTTCTGTTCGTCGGTTCTAACAATGATCTGTCTAGCATATTTTTAGGTAGACAGAAATCGGACGAACAGAATTTTGGCGCCGTTGCCGGGGAGGCAAATCGAGAAGCAAGAACGATCATGAAGATCAAATCAGATTTTGGATACCCGGAGTGAACGCACTCCGGTAGTAAGTTTTTATTTTTATTAATTTTTCTTATTTTGATTATTTTTAGTTAAGTAATTTTGTAGTTATTATTAGTTATTATAAGTTTTTTTTATTAGTTATTCTGAAATTTGAAATTCGAAATTTAAAGTTTTCTAAAAAAGTAAAAAAAAAAATTGAAAAATTTCCAAAATTCAAAAATTCAAAAAATTTAAATTCAAAATTTGAATTCTGTGATTCGAAATTTGAAATTAAAAAAAAAAAATTTTTTTTTAAAAAAAAGTTAAGTAAATTAAAAATAAAAATTTAAAATATATATATATATATATATATTATTTTTGCTAGTAATTGATAGGGTGCAATCCCCCGAGGTGATCATACCTCTATTGGGGCTCCTCACGGAGTAATCTCCAGAGCTTATTCAACGGGCATTCGGAGATTGACTGACGCATAAGGATTAGTTTTAGTTTACATTCAAGTTATTCCTATATTAAAAATTAAAAAAAAACAACATAAAATTAAAAAAAAATTAAGAAAAATAAAAATAAAAAAATTGCTTGCTCATTTAATCAGTACAACCTAATGACATTGCATAAACTTTAAAAAAATATTGATTATTTGCTGCATTTAGTATTAAGCATTTGCATAAAGTAATTAAGGGCAAAACCCATTAAAAAGATAAGGTCGGGAAGTCATTACCTGTCCTTAGCCCAAAAATCACCACCTTGCATACTTATCCTAAGCCAAATTAAATTAAAATCAAATTAGACGTTGGCCTTAGGGTTTTCGAGCTCAATTAGGCTCTTGGAAAGAAGCGGCTGAAAGCCACTCCAGTGAGGATTTAGTAATTGGTGATGTCTAGGAAAGTTTTACAACAGTGAGAACTGTTACGGGTATTGTGGTATCGGTGTATCCCTTCTGGCACCACCGCACACCCCGGGACTTTCCTGGTCACTGGTTACTGGATCACTTAACTGGTAAGCTCAAGCTTAATCTGAAAGGGAGATTAGGAGCTGTCTAATCTAGAGAGAATTTCAGGAACTTTTTAACCTGATAAGTCTCTGTGCAACTAGATTTAAGAAGCTACTAAACCTCACTTAGCTCTAAGACTAATAGGGTCAAATTGTTATGTGGTGTTGATTGTGGTCATCTGTGTCTAGCCCTTCTCTTCTCTTTTAGGATTTCGTTTAGGAGTCGAGTCTAATTAAGTTATTGATAATGTATGCATGGTAGAAGATCATTAAGGGATAAATTAACCCCATTTGATCCTGAGATTGACAAAACTTTTCATCATAACCTGCGAACTGTAAACCAACCGTCGATCTCTACAATGGGTGAACATATTAGAACCCTGAATGAATTGTTTGCACCCGCATCCGCTAGTCCCCCTACTTGCATAGTATTACCAATTAATAATGCAGCCCAATTCGAGATTCGGGCTGCAACAATAAACATGTTACCCAAGTTTCATGGGTTCGAGAGTGAACAACCCTACATTCATCTAAACAAATTTTTGACAATCTATCAAACGTTTAGAAATCAAAATTTAGATGAAGAGGGTATTAAATTAAGGTTATTTCCCATGACTTTAGAGGATCATGCTGCTGCATGGCTGTATTCCCTAGCTTCAAATTCCATCACATCATGGGAACAACTATCTAGGAAGTTCATGGCTAAGTTCTATCCCATGGTGAAGACTGAAAAAATTAAGGATGCCATCAGAACTTTTAGAGAAAAATCTGAGGAGGAATTTTCTCAACTTTGGGAAAGATTCCATGATCTTTTGGTCAAGTGCCCGCACCATGGGCTTGACAAGGCTGATCTAGTACATTTCTTTTACAAAGGACTACCTCCAGCACATAGAAACATGATCGAATCCATGCACAAGGGTAGGTTCATGAACCAAACCCCGGATCAAGCCTATGAATTTCTTGTTGACTTAGCCGAGAACGCCCAAAATTGGAGTAGCTATGGTGAGGAAATAAATAGAGATGAGTTCGGGTCTAGAAAATCAGGTAATTATGAAATGAAGGCAGACCCAGAACTCAAAAATGTCATGTCCAATCTGGTGACTGGAATGAACAACTTAAGCAAAAAGTTTGATGCTTTCACTGTTTCCACAAGCTCGAGTTCATACAAAGAGTTAAATCCCATCATGAAAGTGGATCACGAGCCACATAGTTTATGTATCTTGTGTAATAGTTCTGAGCATCTAGTGGAGTGCTGTCCTACTTTACCCAACATTAAGGCTGAGCAGGCAAATGCTCTAAACTCATATAGTGCCTTCAAGAAGCCCACTCCCAATTCATTCAGCCCAGTTTACCACCCTGATAATAGGTTCCATCCAAATTTCTCATACAAGCAAAATGAACCTATTCAGCATCAAGGTGGTCCACCAGGTTTTCAGAAGAATTTTTCCAGGATAGGTCCATCACAAATAAACCAATCATTGGCTCCACCTATCCCTACTTATAGTGCCCCTATCCCTCAGCAAACTACATCATTGGAAGCCATGATGGCTAACATGATGAAGCATCAACAAGACTTCATCCAACAACAACAACAGACCAACATGGCTCAAACCCAGACTAACCAATTCCATGCGCAAGCGATTGCAAAACTTGAGGTTAGTCTGAGCCAAATAGCCAACTCTCTAGGGGATAGGAAGAAAGGTGAATTGCCCAGTCAGCCAGTGCCTAACCCTAGTAGGCAACAGAATCAAGGTCAGTATCAAATCAATTCTAATGGAAATCCGACCTATGAAGTCCAGGCAATTACCACTTTAAGGTCTGGCAAGCAAGTGGACAATAAAGTTCAACTTCCTGAATATGAAAAAGAAAATAAAACTGAATCCGATAAGAACCCTATTCAGAAGAGGGGTCAAGAACAGGACAAACCAGAAAAAAGGGAAGAACCCATAGAAACATACAAACCCAAGGTTCCCTTTCCCAGTAGACTTCAGGACTCCAAGAAACAATCTAACTTTGATGAAATCATGGAAGTCTTTAAAACTGTTCAAATAAATATACCTTTTCTCGATGCCATAAGACAAATTCCCTCCTATACAAAATTCTTGAAAGACCTCACCACGGTCAAAAGAAAAACCAGTATTCCTAGACAAGCTGTTATGGCTGCACAAGCCTCATCTCTCATTCAACAACAGATTGCCCCGAAATTCAAAGACCCTGGTTGCCCAACTATTGAAATAAAAATAGGAGAGACGATCATCCAGAGAGCTCTATTAGATTTAGGAGCCAGTGTAAACCTACTTCCCTACTATGTGTACCAAAAATTAGGTTTGGGGGAATTAAAGCCTACAAATATTACCCTTTCCTTGGCAGATAGGACAGTGAAGTACCCCAAGGGGATTGTAGAGGATGTAATAGTGAAAGTAGATGAGTTTTACTATCCTGTGGACTTCGTTATCCTTGAGACTGAACCTGCAATACATCCAGACAGTCACACACCTATAATTTTAGGTAGACCTTTCTTAGCTACAGCAAATGCTGTGATCAACTGTCGAAATGGGATGCTGAAGTTATCTTTTGGCAACATGAAAGTCGAGCTTAATGTCTTCAACCTAAGTAAACAACCACTAGACGACAAAGAAATTGAAGTTGACATGATTGAAAGTCTGGTTCAGGAGACTTTCTTACAAACTTATAATAAGGACCCTTTAGAAGCTTACTTTGCCCATTCCGAGGAAGGGGTCAAGCATGCGCCTCTTAGTTCTGTTCCCCTTATGAGCATAGATCGTCATCAGCCGACAGTTCTTCATCGGACTCTTCCAAAACTATTCTTAGATAATGGTTGAAAAAAAAGGAGATTTACATTTTTGTCTGGCTGAAGACATAAAACTTAGCGCTCTTGGGAGGCAACTCAACATATGAATATCTTCTATAAAAAAAAAAAATTACTAACATGCAGGTTTGGGAGATTTTGCCCCAATTTTCAATTTACCTATCCATATCAGGTAACTTCTCCTCTGTCCTCTTACTGCTTTAATTTTTCTTTAACATTGAGGACAATGTTAGATTTAGGTTTGGGGGTATTTTTAAGCATTTGGAATTTTATATAAATTTTTTTTTTTTTGGAAATTAAAAAAAAATTAAAAAAAAAATAAATAAATACAACACACAAGGTATATAAAATCTAAGAGCCCGATGACTAGTTGGAAGTAGTGCAAAGTGAGTTCTTTTTATTAAGTTTCTTTTAGTGAGTTGTAAGCTAATTAGTGCTTTGAATTTCACAACACATCTGACCTGCATTTTCTAAGGTATAGGTTCGACATTGTGTTGAGAATATGGTAGCAACCTCGAATCCTGATGAACCATCTTTTTCTGATCCAAAAAAAAAAAAAAATAATTGGTGGATTTAGTCAGGTACATCGAAAAGGGCTACCTATTGTAAAAAGGCCAGCGGGCTTGTGATGAGGAACCCGAGCATAGGTCCGTAGGGGAGTCTTGATGCCCGACACCTCATGCCAACTGGTGTGAGAATTGTCGACTAATTGCTCGCTACATGGAGGAATCATCACAGGAGTACAAGTGCACAATATATACATTATCATTTCCCTTTAATGCAAAAAAAAAAAACACAAAAAAAAAAATTGAAAAAAAAGATGTATATTGACCTTAAGAAAGACAATAGTGTGAAAGCCGTCGTTGTAAAAATTCGAGTAAACTGGAATATTACAGATAAAGCCCATGAGGTATTAAAGTAAACATCCACAGCTCTCGAAATCCTGCAGAAAAGATGATTTTGAATCAGCAAATAGGTCTTGTTCGACCAATTCTTGGAAACTACTAATATTAGCGATATTTTGGAGATCCAAAACCTTAGCTTGTGCATGGTCCAAACTTCACTGAGCACTCAAGTATAAATAAGTCTTACAACTTCCTAACGGAAAACCTAATAACTTCAACTTAAATTGCATACTAACCTAGAAATTGGGCTACTTAGTAATTAAAACCTTGTGTGCTTTTTATCAGTTATGTACTTGAAATTAGACTTTCATTTCATAAAACAAATTTTATTTTGGGATTGAAGTTTGTGGGTAACTTCACTGCAAACCCTCACGAGACAACACTCGTCCACTAGGGTAACCTAGGGGTTTAACGGCTTGTTGCACGTGCTAAGTGCAATCGTAATGCTCTACGAAAGTGAGTATTTATCTTAGGATATTTATATAATAAATAACACTTTTGCTCTCTCATTTTATCATTTCCGCACTGAATTGCTAGAGACTAGCAATAAGCTAGTTGGGGGGTGTGATGAGAGCACAAAAGTGCGACCTATATGTCACCTAAATTAGTATTATTGCTAACCGATAATGATAAATTTACTAGATTAATATTATATTTGGGTTTGGCACAGATTTTCATAAATTAGAGATAAAATACACATTGAGTACAAATTTGACTAAAGAAGGACCCCTTCCCAGATCCGACCCGGTTAAAGATCGGGTCGGGTCCGAGTCGGGTTCGGATCCGAATCGGGTCCATTTTGTTTGTGCTCTTGGGAAAGAATTTTGGAAAAATCCAATTTGGCCATATCATATCTATGAGGTGCCGGGTGACCCATAACTTGAAAGACTTGCAATTAACCTCCATTGAGATTAGATGACCCGTGACGAATTAAGTCCGTCCGTCTGCAATTCAAATTTCATATCACACTATTTTTTTTATCTATATGACTGATTAGATGGAACTTGGTGTCTTCCAGCTCCCATCCACATCAGCGATCCGGCGTCCCCCTCTCCCGAATTCGAGATCCCCGCGACCCAATCCCAGCCGTGCGCCCATTCCGTGATCCCAGCGCCCCGTATCCATCTTCCACGGCATCCTCCAAGTCACCCCGTGCGAAGAACAGGGGAGAAGAGGGAATCCCTCGCCCGTCCGCCTCTTGCGCGTCCCCACCTTCCGCTTCCGTGCTTCCATGAATGGCGTCCTCCATGCGTTCCCCTCTTCCCAATCCGCAGTGCCCCAGCTGTTCACCGTCCGTGATCTTCTTCTTCAGCGTGCCAGCAATGATCGCATCCCAGAGATCTCGCCAAAAACGCGTCTTCAGCGCGTCCCCATCGCGTCTCTAGCCCGTCCGCATCTCAAGCTCTTCCGGCTTCAGCCCTTCCACTGCATCGCATCTCCTTCCGTTTGTGATCAAGGAACCGCATCTCACCGCTTCCCGAATCAGCATCCACCGCATCCGTGTCAATCTCCTCCACGGATCACGCCAAGATCGCTCCTCCTCCGCCCAGCAGCCGTCCACGAAGCTTCCGCCCGTGATCACCGCATCCAGCTCCTCACAGCGCCCGGATCACGCCAAGATCGACTCCTCCCCGCGATCTCGCACCGCGTCTGCCATCTCCCTTCCGCATCAGGCATCCGTCCGCGGCTATAAGAGGAGAAGGAGGAAGAGGGAAGGGGGTGTGCTCGGTTGGGGTGGGAACCAAAGGAGGTGGGAGCTCGGCTGGTTCAAAGAAGAAGAAACAGAGCAATGCTCTGTTCTTGGGAAGAAGAAAGAAAAAAAAACGGTGTTTTATGTTGAAAGTTCACCGTGGGAGAGAAAGGGAGAGGAAATAAGGTTTCTTGTTTTTATTTTATTTGCAAAATAGGAGAGTATTAAGCCTTCTAATCTCCACTTTTATTTGTAATCAGTTTTCTTTTTATGAAATCCATCAATTTTCTTTTATGCAATCTATGTTCTAAGTTTCAGTTTAATTCCTGCAATTTATTTTATTTGTACTGAAAATCTTATTTAAATATTTTTCTTTGCTGCTTGACCGCTACTCTGCATTACATTCTCAATTACAAAGTTTTTTTTTTCTTTCTTTTGTTTATTTTTCAAGTAGAAAACATTCTCTAGTAGACCAGAGAATCATTCAAACATCCCCGACGTAATGTTTTCCTTTGATCATTCAAAAATCAATTTTGAATCCGAGTGAACGTTTTTATTTTTAAGCAACTCCAATCGCCTCCCTGTGGATCGACCTCTTACAACCACTATTCTTCGAGTAGGAAAGGTAAGAGTAGAAATTTAAATTTAACTTCTGTTCGTCGGTTCTAACAACGATCTGTCTAGCATATTTTTAGGTAGACAGGAATCGGACGAACAAAACCTTTGCTCCAGTAGCTAGACTTGAGGCCATTAGATTATTATTAGCGTATGCATGCTCTAAGGACTTCAAACTATTTCAAATGGATGTAAAAAGTGCATTTTTAAATGGGTATATTAATGAGGAGGTATATGTAGAACAACCTCCTGGTTTTAAAAATCATCAATACCCTAATCATGTATATAAACTGAACAAAGCACTTTATGGTTTAAAACAAGCACCTAGAGCATGGTATGAGAGGCTTAGCAAATTTCTATTAGAACATAAATTCTCTAGGGGAAATGTAGATACAACACTGTTTCTGAAAAAGCAAAACAAAGATATGTTATTAGTACAGATTTATGTTGATGATATCATTTTCGGTGCTACTAACAATCGCCTCTGCGAAGAATTTGCTGATTTAATGCAAAGTGAATTTGAGATGAGCATGATGGGAGAGCTGAACTACTTCCTCGGGCTTCAAATCAAACAGTCTGAAGGAGGCATCTTCATCAATCAAGCCAAATATATCAAGGAGATGCTCAAGAAGTTTGATATGGAGGGAAACAAGTCAATCAGCACCCCCATGAGCTCATCATGCAAATTAGACCAAGATGAATCAGGTAAATCTGTAGATCAGAAACTGTATAGAGGTATGATAGGATCCTTATTGTATCTTACTGCAAGTAGACCTGATATTATGTTTAGCGTTTGCATGTGTGCTAGATATCAGGCTAATCCTAAAGAATCACATCTAGTTGCAGTTAAGAGAATTTTTAAATACTTAATAGGAACTAAGAATATAGGATTATGGTACTCTAAAGAATCTAGCCTAAACTTAATAGGATACACAGATTCAGACTTCGCTGGATGTAAGCTTGATAGAAAAAGTACCAGCGGGTCTTGTCAATTTCTAGGAGAAAACCTTATCTCATGGTTTAGCAAGAAACAAAACTCGGTTGCATTGTCTACTGCTGAAGCTGAATATGTTGCAGCCGGGAGTTGTTGTGCTCAAATCTTGTGGATTAAACAACAACTAGAAGATTATGGCATTAAACAAGATAAAATTCCCATTAATTGTGATAATACAAGTGCCATTAATCTAACTAAAAATCCAATTCAGCATTCAAGAACTAAACACATTGAGATAAGACATCACTTCATAAGAGATCATGTATTGAATGGTGATGTGACACTCCAATTTGTTTGTACTGATGATCAATTAGCAGATATTTTTACAAAACCCCTAAGTGAAGAGAGGTTTAGTGTGCTTAGGAGGGGATTAGGAGTGATTGATCCATCCTAGTGGTAGTTTCCACTAGATTCATTGATTTTGATGATTAGATTGTGGTTAAAATAGAGTTTCTTTTCACTGATCATCAAATCAGATCATACTGTAGTGTTTTTTCCTCATTTGGCACGAATGTAGCATGATTTTTAGGTGCGTGCCAAAGTTAGAGACGACTCGAGTAAGTTTCAGAGTCGGCTCCTGAGGGAGAGTCGACTCGCGCATTTGCGGGAGTCGACTCGCAGAGATGGCAGCTGAGGGGGAGTCGACTCACATATAGTCGGGAGTCGACTCGAGGTCTACAGGCGCATAAGGAGAGTCGACTCGCGCATATTCTGGAGTCGACTCGAGGTCGAGTCGACTCGCGACTCAGTGGAGTCGACTCGCAGTCGGGATCCGACTTTTTAACCCTAACTTTGTCGTTTCGAAAACACTTCTTTCTCAAGCCGCCACTGTTCACAAGCCCTAGAGCCGACTCCTAGGTCGTCCCCAAGGTTTTTTCCGTCGACCCTTCACCGTCCCCTAGGGTTTTCCTCCCTTTCTAGGTCGTCCCCGGTCGTCCCCAAGACTTTCCCGTCGGTTCTTCACCGTTCATTAGGTTTTCCTCCCATTTTAGGTCATTATGCCGCGTAAGACCATAGTCCGGAAGAGGTCCCGACCCGAGGCCGGTCCCGAGCGGCGCTCCAAGGCTCGGCACGATCCCGCGAGGCCACAACCTCCGGCTCGTTCCCCGCCTAGGGCGGTTCCCGCGAGGCCATTAGCCGGGAAGGCCGTCACCACCGGGAGATATGTCGACTTCGACTATCTCTCCCGGGAAGGGTTCACTATAGGTGATAGACTCAGGGCCCAGGGCTTAGAGTACTTCCTCACCTTAGATCTCCCCACATATCCAGGGCTCATTAGGGAGTTCTACGGTACCGTCCATCGGAGAGATGGGGGTATCGAGGGCACAGTAGCCGGTGTCCCTCTGTTCGTTACGGAGGATCTTATTGCCCACATCCTCCACCTTCCACTAGTAGGGGTGGCTCCCACACACCCTGAGGACAGGGTTGAGGCCCTTACGGCCGTTCTAGGGCATCCACCCCAGTCACCCATAGACGAGGTATCCGCTAGCTCACTACCGATTGAGATGCGGATCCTCTTGAGTATATTGTCTAGGTCCATCTTCCCTAAGACCGGGAGATTTGACTTTGTATCTGAGAGAGACCTAGCTCTCATGTTCTATATGCTTCATGACACCCCAATCAACTTCCCCAAACCCATATATCGATACATGTGTGAGCCACTAGACAGACCTAGGCTCACCCTACCCTACGGCATGGTCTTCACATTATTATTTAGGGAGTACGAGATTCCTATCCCTGAGGGGGAACCCTTTCGCGCATTGCGATGGACTGATCGCACGCGTGCAGGGACCCTACACAGGATGGGGTTTCGGAAGAGAGAGGGGATTTGGGTTAGGAAGTCATCCATCACCACACAGACCACCAGACCTTCCCCCAGTCCTGAGCCCGATTCTGACTTTCCTGATGTACCAGACTTTCCACCCACTTCTGCTCCTACCACTTCCGCCGGACCCTCCTCCTCGGCTCCACCACCCATGGAGGTCCGCATTGATCCTGAGCAGCTCCGGGAGCTGCGGCAGGAGATAGTCCGAGATCTGAGGGATGAGTTGCTTCGGGAGCTCCGAGGTTCGTTGCCTACTCCCTCTCCTGCGCCCACATCTTCCGCGTTGGTTCCTTCCCTGACAGCCGTGACTGACATGACGGCTGAGGTGCGGCAAGAGATATACAACATGAGGACCTTGATGCAGGCCCAGTTCCATAGCATCGGTGAGGTCACGAGCACCACTCGACAGATGCGGGATGACATC
This sequence comes from Phoenix dactylifera, assembly GCF_009389715.1. Classification (NCBI taxonomy): domain Eukaryota; kingdom Viridiplantae; phylum Streptophyta; class Magnoliopsida; order Arecales; family Arecaceae; genus Phoenix; species Phoenix dactylifera. Next base: position 4,287,589 of record NC_052395.1, on the reverse strand, counting down.
GGCCGTGACATGTCCACCACTACCGCGGGGGCCGAGCGCTTGTCGAATGTGCTCATCGACAAGCTGGACGGACTGCAGAAGTTGGTGCTCGAGCTGGATACGACACAGAGCAGGGCCATCCAGGCCATCATTCGCCAGCTCGAGAACGTCACCAATGCGGTCCAATCACTCGTGGAGCGCATGCCTCGAGGAGACACATCCTCGAGAGGAGGAGCCACATCCTCGAGAGGAGGAGCCACATCCTCGAGAGGAGGAGATACATCCTCGAGAGGAGGAGCTACATCCTCGAGGAGACCATAGCTACTTTTTGTGTTTTGTTTTGACATGTATTGTTTTGCTTTACTTATTGTATTCTGAAATGTACTTACATACAAATTAATACAATGAGTAGCCGCATTTTTCTTCAATACTGTGCCTTTTGATCTATGTTTGATTGTGTGTTCTGATTACCTCCTTTTTGATATGATGACAAAAAGGGGGAGAAATATGTATAAAATATGTAAAAGGGGGAGAAATATGCATAAAATATGTAAAAGGAATCAATGGAAATCAATAAAAAGATAAACTCTTAAAACACACAAATTTGTTCTAAGTGGATTCGGTACCTCGAGGCTCATTATCTCTCTTTTGGGGCTCCTAATGGAGTAATCTCCAGAATCTATTCAAGGGATATTCGGAGATTAGCTGAATCCTACTCAAGAACAAATTGACAGATTTTCCCTCTAAAAACCAAAATTTCAGTTTAAAAACTTCAAAGCATTAAAAGAAAATTCAAAGAATCAAAACAAAGTAGAATGCATATGTTGAGGGGGAGAATCTGAAATTTTAACAAAGCTAAATCATTAAAGATATATAAGCCAAACAATTGATTGCATAATATGAAGGCTTATATAATTCCAAATAAAAGGGGGAGCTTTAACTCCGAAATTTACTGTTTCACTCCTTTCAAGCTTGGATAAATTGAATTACCAGACATTTGAATTCATTTATGGATTTTATTTCATTGTTTATTGTGCAATTCACTTTACATATACTCAATGTTTTGTCATCATCAAAAAGGGGGAGATTGTGGAGTGATTGATTAAAACCCTATTTGATTTTGATGAGCTCAAAGCATTTGAGTATATTTCTTGTTTACTAATGAATTCAATTAAGTGTTTTCAGTGAAAATCTTCTCTAAGTGTCTCTAGACTTGGTTCATAGTATTTTGGATAAGTCAAGAAGTCAGCTTGAACCAAAGTCTGAGACTCGAGTCGACTCCAGAGTATCACGAGTCGACTCCAAGCGTATCAAGTTCACTGGCACGGGCTCGAGTCGACTCCGGATCGGTACGAGTCGACTCCGACTGAGAACAGACAGACGAACAGAAAGCTTCAATTCAAAACCTGTCAGCGAGTCGACTCCCGAAGTGCGCGAGTCGACTCCAATGTTTACCGAGTCGACTCCGGAGAAGTATGAGTCGACTCCAAGGAGTCACAGGCAGAAAAGTCAGAGAGCAGTTTTCGGGTCTGAGATTCGAGTCGACTCCAGTGGAACACGAGTCGACTCCGATGGTTGGCAAGTCGACTCCAAAGAAAGTGAGAGTCGACTCTCAGAGGAACACAAGGAAAAAGACAGAAAGCATTTTTCGGACTCTGAGATTCGAGTCGACTCCCGCAATACGCGAGTCGACTCCGAGACTCCGCGACCACAAAGAAGACAGAAGACCAAGTTACTGCCTCTGAGATTCGAGTCGACTCCTAGACAGCTAGAGTCGACTCCAAGGTAGCTTCACATCAAAAAGGCAGAAGACCAAGTTTCGGAAACTGAGAGCCGAGTCGACTCCGAGGAAGTTCGAGTCGACTCCAAGACTGGACGAGCCAAAAAGACAGAAGATAGGGAGTTCGGGCTCTGAGCGCCGAGTCGACTCCCAGGATTGACGAGTCGACTCGAGTGGACCAAATTCAAAAATAAATCTACGGACTCCATGGGATGAGCCGACTCCGAGAAAGCCAAGTCAGCTCCAGAAGTTGGCGAGTCGACTCTGGGTCAAGACGAGTCGACTCCCAGTCGCGAAGGCAACTTTAATTCAAATCTGGAACAGTTGCCGAGTCGACTCCGGAAAAGTATGAGTCGACTCCCGCTACAGACGAGTCGACTTCTGATCGCGCGAGTCGACTCCAACCCACCAACGAACACATTGTCAGGCTGTGCAGAGTGTGCAGAACGGGCAGAAAAAGGTGTCTAACGGCTAGTTTCCGTGGGGGTTGGTTTAAATAGCCACAGAAGACTGTAGCAAAGGAGAGAACAACCATTCCACTCCAAGTATTCAAGCATTCAATCTCTGCAACCTGTTCTTCAACGAAAAAAGAGGGAAGAGCTGCATTAACTGCATCCACCTACATCTTCCCAGCAATTAAAGAATCCTCCTCCTGCATTCAAGTCGACTACACATTCAAGAGGAGACCCGAAGTTTAAGAAGCCATTCCTCTTCTCCAACTTAAAAGCGTTTGAGGGCTTCTAAACTCTTTTCAGATTATATTGTTTTCCATCTGCTTTTGAGAAGCTTAGTTTTCTGTTTGTCTATTTTATTTACAACTTGTATCTGCTTGGTTCAATCGGGGGATTGAATCAAGGGTATTGAGGTTGGTTGGTGAGCCGAGTGTAAAACCAACGTGTGTAAGGGTTCGATTGTGATCCCGAGAAAACAATCGGGGTGGTTCTAGTCAGTGAGCCTGGAAAAACCGACCGAGTTCGTTGTGAGCTCGTAAAACAACAAGTTTGGTTGTGAGCTTGGAAAACAACCGGCTGCAATCCAAGGGGGTTATAGTGAATTCCCAAGTGAGACTTGGGGAGTGGACGTAGGAGCAAGGGTTAGCTCCGAACCACTATAAAACTTGGTGTTTGTGATTGATTGTCTCTCTTCTTCTTCCTCTCATATCACTCACAGCACATAGCAATTAATTAAACAACTTGCGATAGTTTTAATTAGTTCTTCACAACGTCTTAAATAGCTAAATTATTTTAAAACCTAATTCACCCCCCCTCTTGGGTTGTCTATCTGGGCAACAAGCTTCTTGACATTGAGGGGCAGGAAAGAGGCCGCACCCTCATCAGTCCGGGTCTGACAACCCGAGATGTAAGCTACAACCCTCCGGATGGGACTTTAGCCCCTCCAGATCAGGATTTTTAAATTTCAGAATGTGTCAATTAATAAAGTTACCCATTGGAATTTCTCCAAAGCATCTCTGAAACACCCTAATGGGCTCGACGCACTCCGGTCGCTCCCACAACATGAGTTTTGTATCGATAAATCTGTAAAGTCTTCCCTCGAGCTCGGCTCGGGACGCCCTGCAGTTTCGCTCGAGAGCCAAAGGGCCTCGCGACTGCAGGATCTGTCTACAAAGTCATTCCTCAAGCTCGGCTCGGGACGCCCTGCAGTTTCGCTCGAGAGCCCAAGGGCCTCGCGACTGCAGGATCTATCTACAAAGCTTCCCTCGAGCTCGGCTTAGGACGCCCTGCAGTTTTGCCCGAGAGCTAAAGGGCCTCTCAACTGCAAGATCTATCTATAAAGTTATCTCTCGAGCTCGACTCGGGATGCTCTGCAGTTTCGCCCGAGAGCCAAAGGGCCTCGCGACTGCAAAATCTGTCTACAAAGTCATCTCTCGAGCTCCACTCAGGATGCCCTGCAGTTTTGCCCGAGAGCCAAAGGGCCTCATGGCTGCAGGATCTGTATACAAAGTCGTCCCTCGAGCTCGGCTCGGGACGTCCTACAGTTTCGCCCGAGAGCCAAAGGGCCTCACAACTGCAGGATTTGTCTACAAAATCGTCCCTCAAGCTCGGCTCGGGACGCCCTGCAATTTCACCTGAGAGCCAAAGGGCCTCGCGACTGCAGGATCTATCTACAAAGTCGTCCCTCGAGCTTGACTCGGGGTGCCCTGCGGCGTCAACGGGGAGCCATTGAAGAGCTCCCCCAACTACAGTCTTCTACAAGTACGCCCTCGATCTGAGTGGGGGGTGCCCTATAGTGTCAACGGGGAGCTGCTAAAAAGCTCCTCCGACCGCAATATTCTACAAGTACGCTCCAATCTGAGTGGGGGGCATCCTGCGGCGTCAACAGGGAGCCGTTGAAGAGCTCCCCCGACCGCAATATTCTACAAGTATGCCTCCGATTTGAGTGGGGGGGGGGGGGGGGCGTCGTGCGACGCCAATGGAAAGCCGTCGAAGAGCTCCCCCGACCACAGTATTTAAGTATGCCCCGATTCGAGTGGTGTGCACCTTGCGTATCTACTGTGACGTCCCTTGAGCTGGGCTCGGGGCGCCCTGCATTGTGTTGATCGCAAGCTAAAAAGCTTCCGCGACCGCAGGTATCTACAATGACATCCCTTGAGCTGAGCTCGGGGCGCCCTGCATTGTGTCGATCGCAAACAAAAAAGCTTCCGCAAGTATCTACAACGACGCCCCTTGAGCTGAGTTCGAGGCGCTCAACGTTATACCAGTCGCGAGCCCCAGAACCTCCCATGGCTGTTGCCACATTGAGGGACGTATCATCCGAGCCCGGCCCGAAAAGCTCGGCAAACTCTTCGCCAACTTTGTGGGAGTTGCATGGCAACATGGAGATCGAGCTAATCCCTAAGCTACGCAATGCAGGTCTTACTAGTTAGGCACAAAGCCTCGAGCGAAGCAAGTTTAAGACATTATGCTAGATTCCAAGGTGGTGAAGAAAATCAACTTCATTCTCGTTGAAAGGCTAGGGCCCGATTACAAAAATGGCCAACCCTAAGGCCAGGCTAAATACAAAAAGGCCTAGATAGCCTATGTTGCCCAAGGTGACAAGCCAAGAGGGGGGGGGGGGGGGAATTGGTTTTTTTTAATTTTAACTATCTTACTTGTGTTAAATGATGAGTTAGTGAGCTTAAACAAATCACAATACAAACAACAAGAAGTATAGTGGTTCGGTGCTCTCCTTAGCACCTACGTCCACTCCCCAAGCGACCCCTTGGGAATTCACTATAATCCCGCGGATTACAGTTGGATTGTTTTCCGGGCTCACAATCCAAAAACCTTTACACTTTGATTTTCCGGGTTCACCAAAAACCTATGTTGGTTTTACGGGCTCACCAACGAACCTATACAATTGGTTTTACGGGTTCACCAACAACCTACGTTGGTTTTACGGGCTTACCAACAACCTATGTTGGTTTTACGGGCTCACCAACGAACCTTTACAATTGGTTTTCCGGGTTCACCAATCAACCTATTCCGTTGGTTTTGCGGGCTAACCAACCAACCTTTACAAGTAGTTTAATAAACAAAGGAAGAAGATTTAAACTCCTAGATGAGCAAATATAACAATATAATCTACAAAGAAGAGTTTAGAGAATATTTATCGCTTGATGTGACTTCTCTCTTCTTTGTCAAGGATGCTTCACTCTTCAAGGGTGGATGGAGCTCTTGATGACTCTTTGAATCTGCTCAACCACTTTCTTTTGATTCTTGAATGAAGCACTTGGATGAAGCTTGCCTTGCTAGGGTTCTCTCTTGAATGCACTTGATGTATTTTCCAAAGCTTGCTTCCTCTGATGAATACTCCCTCTTAAATACTTCTCCAACCTCCAAATAGTCCTTCCTGACCGTTGGATTGAAGAAACTAGCCGTTTATAGCCGTTGGGAGTCCAAAAAGCACTTCTGCACAACTAGCCGTTATGCTTCTGCCCGTGCTTGGGTCGACCCAAACTTTTCTTGGGTCGACCCAAACCTTGGGTCAGCTCAAACTTTTTCTTGGGTCGACCCAACCTTCAGAAACACAGAAACTTGGAATTCAGCTTTCTTTCACTTGGGTCGACTCATGCTTTCCTTGGGTCGACTCAAGGTTCAGTTGGGTCGACTCAACTTCTTCTTGGGTCGACCCTAACAGGGTTTCCAGAGAACCTTTTCTGTCTTCTGTTCTGTCTTGCCTTTGGGTCGACCCACACAGGGTTTGGGTCGACTCAAGCTTGGGTCGACTCAACTTCATCTTGGGTCGACCCTCTCAGTAAATCCAGAGAACCATTTTCTGAGTTGTTTTGAGGATCTTGATGTTTGGGTCGACTCATGCTTTCCTTGGGTCGACCCAACACACTGTTCATCTGTGCCATTTTTGCAGAAGTGTGCCAAATGATTTCTTGATGTGCCGGGGTCGACCCAATCATCCTTTGGGTCGACTCAATCCACACTTTGCTGCATCTCAAGGTTAGATTCATTCGAATAAACAATGAAATGTATCTATATCAATTTAAACAAATATACTGAGAGTAACAGACTTAAGAATGTAGTATCGATTTAACTTATAACATACTCTAGATAATTGCTTGTTAATCATCAAAATAACACTATCATCCTCAATCTCCCCCTTTTTGATGATTACAAAATAAAGAGTATGAGCCTATTGATACTTGTCTTTAAAATCAGTTTTTGAAAGGGCTTAACTTGCTGAATTTCAGCTTTTCATATATAAGAGTGAAGTCTCCCCCTATATCATTCAAATGTTGCCAATTTGACTTTTTAAATTACTCCCCCTTTCATTTATAATTTATTAAAGATGAAACTCCAAAAATTTGAGATAAAATATGAGTTTCAGGTTATGTATCGAGGTGTGAAAGGTGCGTGCCAAATTCTGAAATTATATGTGCCAAATTCTGAAATTTGATATAAATTTTTGACTTGATCATTTTCATTGTTGCAAATTGCTCCCCCTTGGATGTATATGCTTTCCTATATGATTTTCAATTTGTTTTACAAATTATTTCTCTTTCTTTCTTTACTTCTCCTCTTATTACTCTATCTTTACTTCTCCCCTATTACTCTTTCTTTACTTCTCCCCCTTTTTGTTATTCTATTTACTCTATCTTTACTTCTCCCCTATTACTCTTTCTTTACTTCTCCCCCTTTTTGTTATCATCAAATAGGTACATGGGAAAGGACACAATAAATAACAAACATTCAAACTTCATTGATCAAAATAGGAACATTTTAGTACAATCATGCCAAAAACAAAAGCAAATACAATGTTCCTCAATCAAGGTTCAAAATACATGATCAACACAAAATACATATGAGAACTAGATACATATCCTAGGCTCTAAACAAGATCGTGAGACTCTCCCGGATCGCTTGGCTACGGCTCTCCTGGGTTCCATTTCTCCAAGATCTTGAAGTAATCTACTGTTTGGAGATGATTGGAGAAGATTTGAGAGTGGGGAATAGGGTTTTCGGAAGAGGACAAAGGGTAAACAGTGCCCTAGATAGCTCACGGGTCCCCCTTTTAACAGTGGGGTCCCGATGTTGGGTCGACTCAAAAATTTTCTTGGGTCGACTCAACGTCGGGTCGACCCTATTCTGGGTTGGGTCGACCCAAGTTCAGAAATTTTTCCTTTCTCTTCCTTTTCGCTTCTAAAAAAAATTTTCCTTGTTTCCAATCCTTACAAATTCTTTCTGGGACAATGATACATGAGTAAGAAATCTATAGATTACAAGTTTGACTCATGTTTCATGGGTTTTTAGAAATGGGAGGAATGTATCATGAGACTGCTTGCTCCCTTTTATATCTCTTTTGGATGTCCCGTTTGACGATTCTGCTGCTAGTTTAGAAAAATAAAGGAGAAGGACAGGGGTCGCTAGGTCAGAAAAGCTCTAACTCAAAATTCGAATTCAGAAAACTCAAAATCTCTCCAATCACATATGCCTAATTCCCTCCTTAGCGTGCAGAATCTATCTTCACTCAAGGGTTTTGTGAATATGTCGGCTAATTGTTTTTCAGTGCATATATGCTCAATACATATGTTTCTATTTTGCACATGATCCCTAATAAAATGATATCTTATTTCTATGTGTTTGGCTTTAGGAATGAGATATTTAGGATGTAAGCCAGAAGTGATCTCTAAATGTAGATTCCAAAGATAGTTTTGAAATCAAGTGTAGATGGAATCCTTTTCAAGTTATTTCAAGGAGTATCAAGAATAATATTCAAAGAAAGCACGAATGAAAATCCAATACCCTTTTTTTTTAATATATTAAGTATATAGCAACATGAGAGCAATCTAATTAATTTTTAGAGTATAGTATAAGAGCAGATAAAGATCAAAATTTATATACTCGAAAAACATAAGATTATGTTGAATCTTTAATTCTTAATGACTTCAAAGTTCTTTCATGATATAAAAGTATTGGAGCATAGATACCAAAATATGAATTTATGCAATGTAGGATACATAAAATTCAGGACTTTGGAAGTTCTTTTAAAGCTCTCTTAAAGACTTTTTTTTACTCCTTTAAAGATCCTAGCATCAAAATCAATTAAAATGAATTGGCTCAGGATTGAAACACTAAAGTGCAAGCCAATAAGAACTCATAAGTAGATTCCAAGATAAATTTTCGAAACTAATACAGATGGAATCCTTTTCAATTAAATTTTTAGAAATAAATGATTTACCGATGAATACAGATGGAAATCCAACTTTCAAAAGATATTCAATGAAGCACAAAGTTTAATACCACTTTACATTTAGTATTCTTTGTCTCATCTTTAGATGCGAATTTATACGATTAAGTTCTATATGATCTCTCACTCTGAAATTTTCTTTCTTCCTCTTAATTAATCATTCCATTTGAGAGTTTAGAGTTTGAAGATAATTTTCAATAAAGAGATTGAGTATTTAAAGCTCCCCCTCAAAAGATGCATTTTCTTTCAAACCTTTTTTTTTGTTCTTTTATAATATCAAGAATGTAGAGTGATCTAGAATTTTTCAAAATTTATAGCAATCACTCTTTTTAATCTTTCAAGAATAAATTATATTTCCTCTTATTTTTTTTTGAATATATATGGAGATATTAATCAGAAAATAATTCTTTTGAAGCTCAAATTTCTTTCAAAAGTAATTACATTTTCTTTCCTATAAGAATTATTGAAGTGAGTTGAAATATTCTAAGCTTTAGGATCATTAACTCTCTTCTTAAAAATAGCTTTTCTTTTTAATGATAGAAGCATTTAATTATGTAGGAGTGTATATTCAAAATATTAATTTTTTAGTCATAGTTTTTCAGCAATGTATATATGAAGCACCATAAATCTTTTTAATATCAAAATAATATCATATGTTTAGAACCATTTATTTACAATCAAGATCATTGAAAAACACATCATTTAGACCAATTTCAGTACACTTATAAGATAAAAAATGATATGTTTCATATGCATATCGGAGCAAACAACCAAGGTATCCAAAGTAATTCTATTTTTCTTAAACCGTAGTTTTCATCTAGAAATCATATTGAGTTATTTCCCAAAATGATGCAATCATTGAAGCATATAATGAAAGTTACAAAAATGCAATGATAGAAGCATTTTTAAATTAAGTTTAAGCTTTTATACAAAATCAGATTCTGAATTTCATAAAAATTTTCAAGGAGGCTTTCAGGATTATAATTTGAGATATGCATCTTCTACATTGTAGCTTATCTTAAATTATTAAGATTGAAAACACATATTTCAAGAACATTAGAGCACATCCAGAATCTTTGTAATTCATATTAAATTTTGGTATAAATTGGAGGACATTATGTACTAATGTTAGGCAAGATAAAAGATAAATCGGAATCAATTTATTTTGCCTAATTTGCAAATTCAAATTATTCTTTTTTTTTATTTTTCAAAATATATTCATTAAAACAAAATAATGTTGTTGTTGGTAATAACATGTTTCAATCAAATTTTATAGGCATGAAGCATTATAAGTTATATTTAGGAAAGATCTTTGTTATTTGAATATTGAAAACATATAATTCAAAACATCATGTGACATGCAAAATATATTATGCATTAAAATATTAAGAACAAGCATGTCAAGGATCAAAATCAATTCTTTTCAAATAAACTCCCCCTATTTAAATATAATCTTGTACTGATTTCATCCTTAAAGTGTGTTTTCAAGTGATTAAAAAATTTGACTTGATTCTTCTTATATACTTTCATTTACTTTGTCTTTCATTTTTACCTTCTTATGCTCTATACTCTATTTGCTCCCTATCCGGTGGAGTTGGAAGGGGCACGAGGTACTACCACTAGCCTTCCTCTTGTGCCGTCCCTAATATACCCTACACCGAATAGTTGGGTCAAATAGTGCCGGTACTACCACTAGCCTCCCCATTGGCACCATCCCTATGATGAGCAAAATAGAAATGTTAAAATGTTCACTTCAAACTCTTCCTGTTTAAGTGTAATTAATTACGGATTTTATCCCTTTCACAAGTCTCACAAATGTGCCGAATATATTATGCTTGTTTTTCTTTTCCTTAAGATTGAAGTATTTGCCTTTACTTAGATTTTACTTCTCTTGAATAAGATCCATTTTCTTTTCTTTATCTCTCTCTCTTTTTGTTATTCTCAAGTAATTTACATGAAAGAGCAGAATAAAGAAATAATCTTATATATCATATAGATGTATATCATGCAAACAACATTTTCATTATGCTCAAGAATTCATAGCTTCTCACAAGTCAATTCAAATCAGCATTTTAAGCATATACTTGTGTATTTGATGGTTATGATATAGGCAAAGGAACATTTTAGTTTGAGCAAACCATGAATCAATTTCTAAAAGCATAAGTCAATTAATACATATACAGACATGATATCAAGAAATTAATAATTAAAGATTTTAACCATGCCACAATAAGATTTAAGTTATAGACTTTGCTCAGCTAATTTATGAGAGAGGTATCTAAAATTGCCGATTCATTCTATATTCTTCAAGTCAAACTAGATTTCTTATGTGTGAACGTTTGGCTGAAGAAGGTCCTCTCTCTTGTTTGCATGTGAATGTTTATTGTATCTTATGTGGAGGTGTCCTTCAAGTTGAAATCTCTCATTTTCTTGCTCAAGGATCCTGCATTATTAACAAACTTCTTTTCTTTCTTGAAAGAAAGTCATTAGTTGCTTCAAGATACAAAACATTCATACAACATATTTCTTAACTAGATGACTCAACATAAGATATGACAATAATTGAATGTTGAGTCACTTTACTCAAGAGATTGCCTAAATATAAGCAAGCACATGTCACTTGAACTAAAGAGATAGTTTCATTAACCAAGATGGTTCAAGAACAAGCATGTAAGGCAATAGGAAGATTCATCAAGGTCAAATCAATTTTTTATTTTCAGAATTTTAGATTCTATTTGCTTAAGATAACTATCAATAAGACGTGCTAGCTAAGTTTTAATCAAATTATCTTAAACAGTTGTTTCTATCAAAATTCAGATTGTTACATAGAATCAAAATGATAAACTATATTCTCAATAAAGGATCTAGTTTTAATAAGAATAGTATGAATTGATATCTCTACAACTAGTATCTTTTCATTGAATATTCTATATGCATTGCTTGAAGAGTAATATCCAAAGAAATATCTGTTTTATCAGATTTGACATTATTTTCATAAGAACATATCAAGCATGACATGTATGACTGAAAAATATAAAAAATATACAATATATCATTTTCTATTTTTCAGAAAATCAAAAGGAGTTTTCTAATAGAAATCATATGTATGACAAGCAATGATGATAGCTTTTAACAGAAATCATTTAAGTAGATGACTATCATACAACATTGTCTTTTTCATTTCTTCAAGGATTCTATCAACTCTATTTTATTTCTGGTGTTCTTGGTGTAGAAACAATTGTATTCAATATTATTTTCTGTGCACAACTCAATAAGAAATTGGTTTTCAAAACTATGCCATGATACAATTTTATTTTCATAGTTTGCAAACCTTTTTCATTTGAACCCTTTTTGTGAGTTTGTGCCAATGCAGAAAATATTTTAATTTAAGTGCCAAGAACAAAACCAATATTAGCTTTGAGAAATTTTCCACAATTACAAAATCATAAAGCTTATCTTCTAGGTTCACAATCCTAGAGATCCAAATAAGTTCTTATGAAGAATTTTCAAAGGCTAAAGGTGAAAACAATATTTTCAGATTTAGAAATGATTCTAGTTTATTTTTCTAGATGACATACATAGCAAACTTTGACCTTGCAAAAATTAATCTAAGTGAACCAATGACAAGGTCTTTTGAGATTAAGTCCATACTAGTATGAGTTGATTTTATATGCCAAAACTAGACTCTTTAATCTTGGTATTCTTAATGCATATATTTAAAAAAAATATACCAAGTAGACATTCTTATGTTTATAATCAATAGAAGATAATGCCATGGATAAGAACTCTCAATCAAGCATATAGAGAATTCAAAGAGTTATTCTAAGAGTATTGATTAAGCAAATTATCCATCAATAACTGAAGCATAATATAGAAAGATGGAGTGATTTGGATATATTTTCTTTTCATACCAAAAGTATCACTTATATCACAGAAATGATTAATACTAGCTACAATTTCAATATGAGAGGATGCAAGGATTACTAATTTCATTATTTCTTCCATTTTAGTCACTCTTCTTAATTATATTTTAAGTCTCATTCTTTAATATATGTCTAGAACACCCAATGTCTAAATTAACATTTTTTTGTTGGAGCCTTGAGTGCTAGACACACCTGCAGAAAATATTCAGATTTTCAACTTAGGAACCCAAGCTCTTTTGGGTCCTTGTAGGTTAGCTATAATTGTTTCTTTTGGAACCCATATTCTCTTAATAGCTATTTTGTTTATTAGTTTGCAGGTTTTAGGATTACAAGAAATGTATTTCTGCATACTCTTATTAAATTTAACAAACATAGATTTAACATGAGTAGTAGATAAACTTACAATTTTCTGTTTTTGCCTTTTAGGTTCATCAAATTTGTAATGTATAGATTTAGAAACAACAGAAGAGATTTTGCTTAGCTTTTGTTCCTGTTTATCAACATTATAAGAATCTGTTTTAAAATAATTAGAAACTGTTTTAACAAATATATTCTTGAAAGATTTTTGGGTGTACCAAGGTTGATATCCCAATCCAACTTTATCAAATTCAACTATTTGATTATTTATCATTAGGTTTAATTTTTCAGAGCTGAAAGTAAATCTTTCAACAACAGGTTTCAATTTGTCAACTTCTTTAGTTAATCTTCTATTATCTTCTGAAAGCAATTCATTATTTTTCTTAAGTTTATCATAGCTTTCAGTGAGAAGTTGGTTTTTCTGATTTAGTTCTTTATTTTTCTCAATTAAGATTTTAGTTTCATTAGTATGTTTCTTAATTAATGTTTCATAATAATTAGACAATTTCAGTTTTTCATTTACTAGGGTTTTCTTTTCATTCGTCAGGTTCTTATTTTTACAAATGAGTTTCTTATGTTCTTTCATTAGATCAAGAAATGCATCATATAACTTATCAAGTGTAAAATCATTTTCAATTTTATCATATACTTCATATTCAGAAGAGGAGACACTTTGTGTTTCAATACATACCTCGTCCTTGTGTGCCACAAGGCTTAGGTTCTCAATATCAGCTTGCCTCTCATCTTCTTCAGAGCTAATTTCAGATTCACTAAAAATGTTAGTACTTTCATATTTAGCCTCTAGCATATTCCATATGTCTTTAGCAGTTATGCAAGAAGATATGCAATTAAACTCATTCTCATCTAATGCACAATATAACAGCTTCATGGCTTTTGAATTTTGTTGAGCCATTTCCTTATCATGATTAGTGCTTGTGTGTAGCCCATTGACTATAATACTCCATAGATCATAATTATGTGCTTGAATGAAAATGCGCATGCGTGCTTTCCAATGTGTGTAGTTTATGCCATTAAATAGTGGAGGTCTATCAATTAATTGTCCCTCACTCATAGAACATCCCACTTGGGTTGTCATGATCTTTAACTCTTGATTGTGAGATCAATAATTACTATTGGAGCACCTTGCTCTGATATCACTTGTTGCCCAAGGTGACAAGCCAAGAGGGGGGGGTGAATTGGTTTCTTTTAATTTTAACTATCTTACTTGTGTTAAATGATGAGTTAGTGAACTTAAACAAATCACAATACAAACAACAAGAAGTATAGTGGTTCGGTGCTCTCCTTAGCACCTACGTCCACTCCCCAAGCGACTCCTTGGGAATTCACTATAATCCCGCGGATTACAGTTGGATTGTTTTCCGGGCTCACAATCCAAAAACCTTTACACTTTGGTTTTCCGGGTTCACCAAAAACCTATGTTGGTTTTACGGGCTCACCAACGAACCTATACAATTGGTTTTACGAGTTCACCAACAACCTACGTTGGTTTTACGGGCTTACCAACAACCTATGTTGGTTTTACGGGCTCACCAACGAACCTTTACAATTGGTTTTCCGGGTTCACCAATCAACCTATTCCGTTGGTTTTGCGGGCTAACCAACCAACCTTTACAAGTAGTTTAATAAACAAAGGAAGAAGATTTAAACTCCTAGATGAGCAAATATAACAATATAATCTACAAAGAAGAGTTTAGAGAATATTTATCGCTTGATGTGACTTCTCTCTTCTTTGTCAAGGATGCTTCACTCTTCAAGGGTGGATGGAGCTCTTGATGACTCTTTGAATCTGCTCAACCACTTTCTTTTGATTCTTGAATGAAGCACTTGGATGAAGCTTGCCTTGCTAGGGTTCTCTCTTGAATGCACTTGATGTATTTTCCAAAGCTTGCTTCCTCTGATGAATACTCCCTCTTAAATACTTCTCCAACCTCCAAATAGTCCTTCCTGACCGTTGGATTGAAGAAACTAGCCGTTTATAGCCGTTGGGAGTCCAAAAAGCACTTCTGCACAACTAGCCATTATGCTTCTGCCCGTGCTTGGGTCGACCCAAACTTTTCTTGGGTCGACCCAAACCTTGGGTCAGCTCAAACTTTTTCTTGGGTCGACCCAACCTTCAGAAACACAGAAACTTGGAATTCAGCTTTCCTTCACTTGGGTCGACTAATGCTTTCCTTGGGTCGACTCAAGGTTCAGTTGGGTCGACTCAACTTCTTCTTGGGTCGACCCTAACAGGGTTTCCAGAGAACCTTTTCTGTCTTCTGTTCTGTCTTGCCTTTGGGTCGACCCACACAGGGTTTGGGTCGACTCAAGCTTGGGTCGACTCAACTTCATCTTGGGTCGACCCTCTCAGTAAATCCAGAGAACCATTTTCTGAGTTGTTTTGAGGATCTTGATGTTTGGGTCGACTCATGCTTTCCTTGGGTCGACCCAACACACTGTTCATCTGTGCCATTTTTGCAGAAGTGTGCCAAATGATTTCTTGATGTGCCGGGGTCGACCCAATTATCCTTTGGGTCGACTCAATCCACACTTTGCTGCATCTCAAGGTTAGATTCATTCGAATAAACAATGAAATGTATCTATATCAATTTAAACAAATATACTGAGAGTAACAGACTTAAGAATGTAGTATCGATTTAACTTATAACATACTCTAGATAATTGCTTGTTAATCATCAAAATAACACTATCATCCTCAGCCTATTTAGAAAAAGCAAAAAGAGAAAAGGGAACTCGAAAAGAATCATCGGCTTGAACAAACTCCCGACCTGGCCGCAGCAACAGCTTCTGCAGCATCCCAGACCATCACCCTCTCCGTGAGCTCGCCCGACTCGGCGAGCCTGCTCCTTCCAGATGTCATTCTCCCTGACGCCCGTGGGCATAAACAAAGCGCATCCTGTAGCGGAAGCCCTTCGTCACGCCGGTGATGAGGTTCTTCAACCTCTCCTTAGACCGAGCTCTATCCGATGCAACCACCTCATTATGTCAGGCCATCAGGGTCTTATTGCTGAAGACCATCCCTGTAATTTCTCACAGCAAGAATGGTAGCCAGGAAAGGAGATAAAAGTAAGAGGAATCGAGTGAAGGCTCCGAGACTTCCTCCCTCAAGGTCTTATATAGCCTACTTCAATGGCTCAGATTGGGTTAACTAAATGCCTAATAGTTGGATCTCACCGCGTGGCATGCCTAGAGGCTCCCTTGGCGAACCTAGGTCATAACATTGAAGACCGGAGTAATTATGAGAGCCACTTCGGGGGACGGGCCACTGATGCCTGACTCTTCGCCTTTCACTCAGGGACGCCTTGAAAAAGAGCACCCACATAACTCTCGAAAAAATTCCTACGGCCGCTTCTGCTCGACCAACATGGCAGCTTAACTCACTTCTATTCTCGAGCTGGTGCCAACCCTCGAGCGGGCTTCTAATCTCAAGCTGGTGCCAACCCTCGAGCGGCTTTCTATTCTCGAGTTGGTGCCAACCCTCAAGCGGCCTTCTATTCATGAGCTGGTGCCAACCCTCGAGCGGACTTCTATTCTCGAACTGGTCTCAAATCGGTTTCTCTTGTTCACCAGCATCGCCCTTCGAGCCGGGCTCAAAGTGACCTGCGATATGAAATGAAGACTTCAAGCTTGTTCGACTACAGGGTTATCTCCAAGCTGAAAGTAAATTCCGAGCATAAGTACTTCGGCAAACACCGAACGCAGCTCCTGCTATGCAAGATAGGCCCAGACCTAAGCTATGCAGTTTGGATTTTGATAACCGGACACAAAGCAGGACGAGCTCAAATGCCCAGCCAGGTTTCTAAAGCAGGGTAAAACGAGCTCAAATACTTGGTCTATGGTATAATATGCTGAAAGAAATGCATACTTTATTGATATCAAAAAGAGCCAAGGGCCAAATACAAGAGAGCCCGACCTCAAGGTTGGGCTGAATACAAAAAGCCCAGGCGGCCGACTTTATAGAAATAAACACAAAAGCTAGTCGACCTGGACAACCTCTACACCGACATCAGGAGTAGCTTTTGTTTCGATAGCAGCCTCAGGAGTGGTTTCCATGCTAACCTCGAGGGCAGCTTTAGTTTTGACACCAGCCTCGAGAACAACTTTTGATTCCATCCCAGTGGCGACTTTGGAGACGATCTCTGGCCTAGCTTCGGTAATGGCCTCTACGGCACCCCCGATCACTTCAACAGGTTTGTCCAGATTCGGCTTAAGGCCACTAAGGTCGACTCCAGGGCAGAATCATTGGGCTTGACCATGACAATTCTCGAGGCCCTGAATTATGGAAGTGGTAGCCCCCTCCGCCAGCTCATCAAGGTACTCCTCCGACTGGCGGAATCTCCTAACGGCCTCACGGGCAGACTCCTCCATGAAACTTTCGAGTTGCCTGACCTTTAGTCTCAGGGCCTCGGCCTCACCCCGCAAGCCGACCGGGGCAGCTTCGAGCTCGAAGATATGGCCTGCGGCGGACGAGCAAGCCCAAAAGTGCTCGGCATATCTTAAATCTGGGCGAGCCTATCTTTAATCAAGACTTTGGCTGTCCGTACCTACTTCCTGGCCCTTTGAAGCCGTTGTGCGGCAACTATGGACTTCTCCTCGGCCTCGCGCCACTGTTGCTCAACAACCGCCGCCCGCTCCTCGGCCTCTTGCTGTCACTGCGTGGCAGTTATCGCGCGAGCCTCAGCCTTCTGCCTCCGAAGCTCAGCATGCTTCATCCTCGGCCCGAGCGCCCTCATATCCTCCCGGCAGGTGAGCATGCCAGACACTAGCATGTCAACTATATGGAGGGACTGGCACAAAAGATAAAATATCAGTGGAGGTCGAGCACTCGCAAAAGAAAATGAATGAGGAACAGGAGGGCTGCATCACTCACATGGACACTGGTTGAATAAACATGATGAACGAAGTCGTCAAAGTCCTCTTCCATTAGAGCTCGATCGCGTGGGAGCATAATACTGTGCACGAGATCGTGAGCAACTTCGCTGGATTCAAGGGCCATGTCGTCCTCGGACATGCGATACTGATGCTGCAATCGCCTCCTCCCGAAATCGGAAGGAATGGAGTCGACCCCAGCTGAGGTCAGAGCCTCAGGGGGAGCCAAAACCCCGGTTGAGGTCGGAGCCTCAGGGAAAGCCACAGCCCCAGCAGGAGTCAGGGCCACGGAGGGAGTTGGGAGCTCGGGCCTTCTCCCCATCTCAAGACTCGATTCGGGTAACTGGACGGCTTCTCTAGCCTCTTGAACTCGGCCGACGGACACGACTGTCACTTAGTCATAAGGGCTTCCTTCTGCCGCCAATGGGGGCACCTCGGCCTCCACTACAAGAACCTAATCAGATCTAGCTCAAGCAGGGGCAGCAACCTCAATCGGGGCAAGCTCACCCCGCTCAATTCCAAAGCCAGAGGTAGCTCTGGCTTTCTTTGGCCTCCTTTCAGACTGAGCCCCCTCCGAGGCGGCCACCCTCTTCTTATACCTGTCCATTAATGTCTCAGCGCTGAAGATCATCCCTGCAATATTTGGCGACAAAAGATCTTATTAAAATTCGACATGGAAAGAGAAAAGGAGCAACTATGCTGCCCTCACCCTCGGGGCAAGCCAGGCTCAGGCCAACATTTACTAAGGCCTCCTTGCTGAGCAGGACGGAAAGCCGTGAAGTTCCTTCCAGTTCGAGCAAACTGTCTATAATGCTCTGCTCGGACTGTGATAACTGTGGGAGCCTGTTATTCACCGAGGCCAGCGAAAAGCTTCAGGTTGGATTAAACCCTCACGATCGCTCGGAGGAAATAAAGAAAAATTTATCCTTCCACTTATGAATGGAGGAAGGAATGCCCTCGAAGAGCTTGCGACCTCTCCATGGGGAGAAATACCACCACATTTATCTGCGGGGTTGTTTTTTAATATAAAGCAACTCTGAAAGACACTCATCAAGGAGGACATACCATATGTAAGGCAGAAGGCGAGGAAGCCGATTATCATTCTCTACGAGTTTGGGGCGAGCTGTGCGGGCACAAGACGGTAAGCCGTCAGAAGCTCGTCCACGAACCCGTGTAGAGGGAACCTCAGCCCTGCTCGGAGCGTCTCTACGTACACCCCGATCCAACCTCTAGGCGGGTTGGTGACTCGCCCTCCGAGGTCTGGGAGCTCGAGGACAAACTTAGGAGGAAAGAAGAACCGAGCTCAATCCGAGCCCAGATCTTCATCACTCATGAGTGAGCCGGTCCCATATGGACCTGGGCCCACCTTAAGCTTAGCCTCCTCCACATCGGAAGAAGCCTAGGCTCGCGATGAACCTGCACAGAGCATCAGGGCCCTCGTAGGTGAACTCATTGCCTTGGTCACAGAATTATAAAAGGAGAAGACAAGAAACTCTCCGAGTGACCGAGAGGGGGATAAAACGCCTACCCGAAAGTTCACCAAAGAAGATGACCGAGAAAAAGAAGAATGATCGCCGGGGATCGAAAATAACGCTCGACGCAAAGGTCGACGGAAAGCTCCCCAAAATACCCAAGGAGAAGCTCGAACACCCCGACGATGGTGGCCGGAAAGAAAGGAGGTAGAGGCAGGAAGGACCAAATAACGACCCTAGGGTCCCCTCCAGGCCTTATATAGCCCACTACGACGGCTCTGATCGGATAGCCTAAGCAATCAGGCAAGCTAAACTCCGCTGCGTGGCAGACCCCGAAATGACCTCAACAAATCTTTTCGGATCGCAGCACTAAATGCCGATCATTATGGCGAGGTATTCCAAAGAGCAGAACATTAATACCCGGCCTCTCGCGTTCCATCAGGCAAGGCGCTTCGAGGGACGAAGCATTAATAATCGCCCCCTCGCGTTCCATCCGGCAACCCCTTGAAAAGGAGCGCGCACGTGGAACATTAAGAAGCTCCCACGACGGTTTCTGCTTGGGGTAACGTGGTAACCTAAGCCACCTAAGCCCGGCTCCAAAAGCCCGACTCAAAGCTCTCAGCTATAAGATACATCAAGTGTCCCCTACTCGGCGTACGCCGCTTCGCAGGCGCTTGGCGACATCGCAGGACAACCAACAATCCGACTACTTCCTTCGCCCGACCCATAAAGCAATCCGACCTTGGAAGTCGAGGGACAAATGATGGGGGGCAAAATGGATCGTCCCGCTCGCAACGATGGGACCACTCACTTTTAGCCAAATGGGCCCAGCACCGAGTGAGTCGGATATCGGCCCTGCCAAGAGCCAGTCTGAGCCCAGACTCCGTCGAAGGCATAGTTGACCTTGACCGAATCTCTCTGCTGCCACGACCTGCAGTAACCTTCTGATGCTCATGATGACGTCCCAAGCCCGAGCTTCGGACACCCCAGAAGCTTCTTCGACTTTGGGGTGCCTTCTGTATTCGCCAACCCACCCCAACCAAGCTCGGAGCGCCTTTTGTATTTGCCGATCTACCCCGACCAAGCTCGGGGTGCCTCCTGTATTCGACAACCCGCTCCAACCAAGCTCGAGGCGCCTCCTGTATTCGCCGACCCGCCTTGAGCCTCGAGCTCGGGGCACTTTATTGAGGAAGCTAAGCGGACCTCATCAAATATGTGATGCGACCTCTCACCGAGCCCAACCTCACCAACAGCCGCATCTACTTGCGTGTCTACACTCGCCTGTGTGGCCGTATACTGCGACACCATCACGCCATGCTTTGCTTCCTAGCACACGACAGTCAAGGATAGCACCATGCTACTCCAGCCATATCCTGCTACGATTGTCGATGCCTTACCACTCACAAGGACGGATCGTGCCATGCGCCACAAGCAAACTCTGGCTGCGCGCCATCCCCACTCATGATGGAAACGGGCCATACCTTCGCCACCTGGGACTTTTTGGCTGGACCAACTGAGTACCACACTAACTTGATCGTCAGAGGGCCCTCACCGAAAGCACCGATGAGGTTTTGTGCAGGTACACTGCCGATCGCGGGAGGTGGCTCTCATCCTCTTCCTTCACACTCCGGCAGCTCCCACGACTCCTCCGGCGTAGTCACCCTCAGGCCAAATTTGAACCACAATAGGAGGAATCTTGGAGATAACACCACGTCATTATATCACTCTAATTCCAAAAAAATATGGCTAGTATGTTGCCACAGATGCAAGGTAGCATTCATACATGTCACCACTTAAATAGGATGGGCCCATGGCACCATGATTCTCATCAGTTCACCTTGAAAGAGTCATACCACATGTGATAGAGTTATGCCTATCGAGTAATCAATTGATTCCAAAAACTCAAAGATCATAGATGGATGGCCGATGTATATTTCAGTATCAAGAGACGACATGAGGATCAAAGCAGAGGATCAAAGCAAAGCGACGATCGGGCAAAAATGGTCATGCACTCTAAAATGATGCTAAGTAACTAATTGATCCCTAAAGCTTAAGCTAATAAATGGATAAACTCATGAGTACGTAAGTATCATTAAGTTTTTTTTCCTGTCTAATGCAGGATTATTATCACTTTTTATGGTAATACGATCATGTTGTTCTCTAATCTAGGCCCATAGCACTATACCATTATAACATTTCTATATTTTTTCTTGGATGCAACTTTTTTCTTTCTTTCTTTCTTTCTTTTTTTTTTTAAGTACAACGACGGTTCACACCCTATAGGTATGGATGCGGTTAAGAAAATCAAAAAACAACAAAGCAAATAAAAAACCCGGTATTCTGTCCCGCTCTTCCACACAATCCACCAGAATGGTGGCCGTATAGGATACAACCTAATCAGCTGCTCTATTCGCTTTTCTATCGGTATGTGTGGTCTGATGAGCACCACCAACTTTTTTCTTAATGGAAAGGCAGATGTTCCAATTAGCCAAACGCACTGTGCACTGACCAAATCAAGACCGTATCTACTAGAAACACTTTTTTCTACAGAGCTTGTGACGCGGACTGTCCGCGGCAAGGCACATCTTATGCTGACAAAGAGCTTCCTACGCGGACTATGGGCACCAAGATTTTGCCTTCTAGCTTCCTCTTCCAGAAGTGCACCAAATGATAAGAGGCAATTGAACACAAGACTCAGAACTTTGAATGGTCGTCAGATGCTGCTCCTCCCTTTCCACCGTTGTTTTTTCCCCGGTCAGGAGGATGACTTGGTCAATTACTCCCATCTCCATGATTGATGCTTCGTGAAAGTATAAACGACATACTCGCAACCGCGTGAGAAATTGCTCACCGCGCGGCATTGCATCCAGTGTTCAATTGGAGATCTCTTTCGTGCCACGTGAATACTCTTTTTCAATCGTCCTCACGTTCGAGTTAGTAACAATTATGTGGTGCCTGCATGGGAGTTTCTTCGGCGTGGGTCGTGGGAGGGCAAGAAAATGTCAGTAAAAGTAGTCTCAATCGTGTGCATTTTGGAGGTCCGGATTGTACCTTTCGCATTCCTTCATGGTTGGATCGTGCGCATCCATCATTGGATCATCCGCCGATCGCCTTGACATCTGTGCAGATAGCTAAATGATAGAGTTCCGAGCGCTTTGAGATATGCATGGTGGTTGATCTAATAGTAGATTCATGCGAGGGAAGGTGCAAAAGATAAGACCCGATCCCTCTTTTCAAGGGGAGGAATGGTTCAATCTGCTGACTTGTTCAATATTCTATTGGCAATTGATATGAGACTTGCAAGTTACCCTGCGTGGTGGTTTAACTCATGTCTTTATGTGTTTCTCCAACATGAGTGGCTTGACACATCAGCTCAAATTGTTGGTTGATGTTTGCTATTGGATAATATGTAAAGGTCAAGGAACATAGCCTTGGAGTTTTCATATTTATAATTGCTATATTTCATGAAATGCTATGTTCAATATTGAATTGACTGAAGCATCAAAATAGTACTGGTTGGATTGTTGATGCTTAGCCGATTGGATAAGACAATTTTAACCCTATTATCTCGAAAATATTGTAAGGTTCGATATTTTGTATGGCAAATTTTACATGTCCAACAGATACGAAAAATGTATTTACAATAGAAAATTTAGTCCATTGCCAAATTAAATTGATCAGTCTCAATCAACTAGTATTAAATAACTATTGGGACTTGTTCCCCAATTTTGATTTTCATGTTTTAATGATGGATGATCGAATGTATAGAAATTGTCTGCTATTAACTAGAACAAATTTAAGCTTGGGTTTTTTCCTTTTTTCAGGGGTGGGGCCGTGGGGGTGTTGGGGCAATTGTGCCAATTTTGTCCAACATAAACTAAGGTTCCATAACAAGGGTATGAATGTAATAAATAGTTTCAATACTGTCAAAAAGATGAATTTTTTTAGTTGGACTAGATCTATCGCTATGCTCGTGGACCCATCCAACTACGAACCAACACACACAAAACGCACATGTATCGCTCCATTTTCTCTCGTCTCTACTTTCTCGTATTTGCATATGTTGGTTCATGGTAAGACTGGCCGCCAAGTTGGTGAACGTGGTCCATCCAATAATCTCTCCTCAAAATCAATGTCTAAGGTTTCATTGAAAGAACCAAGCTCAAATTTTGACAGTCAAACACAAATAAGATAATAAGAAAAAAAAATACTTTTGGAAGAGCATATACTAACAAAGCTAATTATGGGCTGAACCTGGGAACAACAAAATATCAAATTTTAAATAAGCCTAACCGAAAGCCTAAATAAAAATGAATATATTTTAAACTTGAGGCCCAACCAACGATTAGCCCTATCCACCAACATATCACCAAAATGACATGTCCAATGCGAATAGTATATTTTCTAAAAGATTCAAAGAGATGGGGGGGCAAAGGATCAATCATAAGAAAAGAGATCATGATCAATGTAAATTTATCCTATTGATTAACATGTGGCATATCCATAATTTTATTTTTATTTTTATTTTTTGGTTAAAGATAGGAGGGGAGGAGAGGGGCAGAACCTCAACCGCGTAGCGGCCCCTACTGACCCCTTCTTCCATCAGAGAATGTTTGATGTGGATCGCAAGTTTCCGTGTGCCCTCCCCAACCCGCGGAAAATCCTACCACGTATGAGGTTGTCACTCCGGCATCACCTCAGTACTGATGGAAGGAAAGCATATCTATACTTTTGAACACCACCAAGAACGACAATGTCCAAGTGGACCCTCTTCAAATAGAAAATTCTCATTTCTGAGGGAAACCGCGTCCCTTTATTCCCCATCAATCAAGAGAGACACCCATCACTGGCGAGTTCACCCCCCTCCCCCGGTTCTGGCATCTCTTGCCGCATGTGTGGTTGTGCTTGTGAATCTCCAACCTCTCCCAAGCGTAAGCAGAGGGGCATATTGTGATGTCACTATCCTCTCTTTTTTATCTCTCTCTCTCTCTCTCTCTCCTCTGCGGGTCAGTAGGTTGGAAGATTCTTCTTGGTCAGTTCGAAGCACCTTCCCTCTGTGACCTGCCCTTTATCGCCACTCGTCTATGACTAGAAGAACTGGAGACAAGACAGGAAGGGAGGAAATGGTCAGCAGTGGGCTCTCTCTAATCTCTTATCTAATCCCCCATTGCCACTATGACCAAAGACCGGTCTTTGGGAGACAAGGAATAGAAAACAGAGCGAGGAGCACGCTTTTCTAAGTCAAGCCCCCCTCTAATTTACGAGCGAGCCAAAGCCTTCCATCCGAACGCGTTATCTCCCGCTCACTTCCGCGTTTATAAGCCACGCCCTTGGTTCATTCGCCTCCCCATCACTCTACCAGCAAACGCTCCTTCCTCTCTGCTTCTCTTGCCTACTAACTCAAATTAAAAACAGGGGAAGTTTTGAGATTCCCCATCGAGGTTCTCTTCTTAAGAGAGCGCGGTTGATGGTAATACTCCTAGTGGATCCAAACAACGCCATCTGTTGTTGCTCTGGATTTCTTTTCTCCTATAACCACTGCCAAAGATAGCTTCTTTTTGGTTTGAACACCATTCCTCTGCTTTCCATACTTCCTGGTTCTATTTTTTTTCTAGCTTTATCTAATACCTTTTCCACTTATTTTATCCAAATTTTGCTTCTTTCTAGTTTCGAAAGTACTCTTATTACTACTTATTAGTGTATCTGTGCAATTTTCTACTATTCTCCTCCCAATTCAGCTGGCTCCTGCACTACCACTGCTCTTCTTGTGCAGTAATCTTCACTCGCATCCAATATAAATACGATCCTTTAGTCATATTATTTTAAGACTAGGTACACGAGGAAGACGTTACTTCATAGCCATTGCTTTACTCTAATTCAGAACATAATTCCAATCTCCCACGCATTTGCTCTGCGTTCTTTGCCTGGTGCCTTTTTGTACTCCCAGTGTTTCTTCTTCAGCACTTACTAGAGGCCAGAATGGAGAATGGAGCAGGGAGTGATCGAAGTCTGCTAGTTGCTGAACTGACTCAAATTCGGGAGCTAGCGAGGCAAATGGAGGCGCATCTCGATCAGCCCTGTCCGATCGAATTCTGCAAACCTTTAGCAGAAAAGATACTGTCTTCCATTGACAAGTCCATTTGTATGGCCAAAAAGAGTGATTCAGAGGGCCAGCAGCAGCAGCAGCAGCTTGCCGGCACTGATTCCCCACGCTCTGCCACCGAGAGCCCGCACAGCGAGAATTCCAATCAAGCCTTCAGGGATTATGACCGCAAAGAGATGTCCAAGAAGAGGTACAAAGAAATTCCCCTGCTTCTTATCCAGATAGATTGAGATTTAAGGCTTGAAATCAGAACTATAAGCCAGCCTCGCTAACATGGCTTCCCCATTCTGTGCAAACTGTAGGAAGACACTGCCAAGGTGGACAAGCCAGATCAAGGTGTGCCCAGGGGAAGGAGTTGAAGGGCCTTTGGACGATGGCCATAGCTGGAGGAAATATGGGCAGAAAGATATACTTGGAGCCACATATCCAAGGTTAATAAATAATGATACTTATCTAATTATTTTCCACCTCTTAAGTCCCAAACTCTTATCCTTTTCATAAAAAAATACTACTACTGTTTCAGCATGCCTCAATCAATGACATGTAGCTAAGGATAAATGCAAAAATACAAGTATATTCGCATTTCATGCTATAAAACAGGAGAGAAAAGTATTTACAATCATGGGCTATATTGATGGCCAGTCTTAAACATCCTTCCCTTCCCTCTAACCAGACATTGTTGCACCTCTTTGCAGAGGCTACTACAGATGCACACATCGCAACACTCAGGGCTGCCTAGCAACAAAACAAGTGCAGAGATCCGATGAGAACCCGTCGGTCTTTGATGTCACCTACCATGGGACTCACACATGCCACCAGAGGTCCCAATCAGTCCCAAAATCAGCATCCCGGGAACGAGAGCTGAAACAAAACAAACCTAATTCCCAGGAGCATTCCCAGCAGCAGCAGGACCAAAACCTGCTTCTAACCTTCCAAAGAGACCTCAAAGTAATAACCCAAGGCTTGGGCTCGGAAGCTCAGGACAAGAGCTCTTTATCCTTCTCCTTCCCCTCCACTCCAGTCAGTGGCGTAAAGGCTGAGGACCTTTTCTTTTCCTCCCCTTCAGCACTGGATAATGGTTTCACGGGCAGCTTCTCTCCATCATTCCTCTCGCAAACATCAGCGTCCAACTATTTCTCAGTATCCCCTTGCAGAATGAGTTACCATGGTGGGGGGTTCAATCTTCAGACAGCCGAGTCCGACCTCATTGAAATAATGTCTGCTGCAACCTCAGACACAAATTCTCCTCTGATGGACTTGGATTTCATGCTTGAACCAGTGGAGTTCGATCCAAAATTTCAACTTGATGTTTCCAGCTTCTTCTCATAAGGCTCCAAGAGAGAATACAATGGACATAGGTTATTAGATACGTCCTTAGCCTGAAATCCTGGCTACCAAAGGAGGAAGTGCCAGAAGTAGCTCAGCCTGCAGTAAGTCACCTCCATCAGGGGCCAAGTGATTTTATTTTCTGGCTAATGTAGTAGAAATAGAAGAACTCTTTCTTTCTGTCTCTCTTTTTTGGATTCTGTAGCTGTGGCTGTTATTACTTTAATTAATGAAGATCAATAAAGCTCCTTTGATCATAAATTCAGCATGAATTCTTTTTGATACTGCTTAGCCAACTTTTTATGGTTGCTCTGTTTCCCTCTTCAGTCTGCTCGGAAGAGATGCTAAATATTGGCAACCCTAATGTAGTTAAAGGTTTTAAAAAAAAAAAATTCTCCGAATGCTTAGACCCTTAATTTTACCTGAATTCCTTTCCAAATATAAACTTCCACTGATTCTGTACTAATTCATAGGCTTTATGTTACAATAATAAAATGATAGAGAGGAGGAGAAGGTTTAAGACATGAGGCAAAACTGCGGAGTTTTAGTTTGCTCAACATGAGCAGATCTCAAGGTCCTATTTAGAATCAGACAGCATTCTTCTATAGACTTTCTTGTTCTGAATGACCACAAGTTATGTGCATTAAGTATATACATAATGCAAATCAACAATTGCTAGGTGATAAACTACGAGCAATACTATACCTTGCTAAAGTAGAGACATCATCAGAGAGTCTGCTGACTGGATCACAATCTTTACCATTGAAAAACCTGCAACAACTGAATAACACTCAAAGGAAGTGTGTTATTCCTAATAAAATTCTCTTCAGACACAAAATTGGTGTTATATGGGGGGTTGCATTTCATGCTCTGAATCTTTAATAGGATTACCAAAACCATCGCCAGAAAGGTTTGTCACACATTTACATGGAACTGAAACTATAATTTACAGTGAATCATTTATGCAAATCAAAGGCAAAAGATTGTCGGAATATGGATAAAAGATCACTTAAGAAGTTCCGTTATGTACTTTATACATGTTCAGTTTATTGGAGGTCATTGCTGCTTTCCTTCATTATGCATGCACAAAACACGCGGAGCTTTCTAGTAATGCAATAATAAAACAAATCAGCCAATTAATGACAATTTCACTAACTAAATTGTTAAGGAGGTATGACGCAAGCTTAAAAAAAATTACCGGTCTGCTCGCTTGCAAGGATTATATTCAGACACTTTACATTTCATAAAGTTCTGTGGTGCTGCAGACATGTAGTCACGTCATGTAACAAATGGCTTACCTGCAATATTTTGGCCTAACCCAGCTGAAATCAAAGTAAAGAAATAAGAAGAGAAAGATAACTACTTGTTCTCAGCTCTAAGGTCCCAAAATTCAGCAGAACCAATTCTGAGAACCTCAAAGTACTTTCTGCATCTATTTCAGTCTAATGCAGACCATATAGAATCTCCACATTCTATGAATCATCAAAATAGCACATGGATATATTTGTTTGCAGTCGCGTGATTCGTATGAAGCTCAAAATCTGGGGAAAGAAAGAAATTGTTTTTCATTGTTGAGATGTCATTAGTTCACGAGCATTTCCATGACAGCAGGTGGCAAGCCATGCCAAGAGATCAATCAAGCAAGAAAGCACGGTTATATTGATTCCATATAAAACAGGGGAAGAGCAAAAAAAACAAGAGATGGGCAGATGAAGAGACATACTTGTGGACCCAACAAAAGCGAGCAAGAAATAGAACCCGAAGAGGGTAAGTTTTGGCGCGGTCTAGGATCCGGCGATGAAGTACAAGAACCCTAGGTGGGGAAAGAGGGAGGCAGCGAAGGCCACGCTCTGGCAATCAACGTTCGGTGCCCAGGGATGATGACATTTTTGCCCCGTTAGAAGAGCTCCTCCTCTTGCTGCTGTTGAAGCCGCCGGGGGTCTTGTGGTTGGAGGACTTAAGAGAGGTGGGAGTCCCGTGAAAGCGTCGGAGGTGGAAGGGGTTTGCTGTGGAAGAAGAGCAGCTGGACGCGGCTGGCGATCACTCTGGCTTTGGGTGCGGGAATCAGGCGGGGCTGACGCGCCTTTCTAGGACGCAGCTGCCTGCGGTCGCAGGCGGGATGATGTAATAAATGGATAGGTGTAGAAGGCAGTAGATAAGGCGTGGACCTTTTTCTCATTAATAATAATAGCACATCAAAATGGGACTTGAAATAGTTGATATGCTGTCATGCTGACATTGACAATGAGATGTCCCATGTAAGTATCTATTTAATTCACAAGAAAAAACATTTTGGGGTGGCTATCATGCGCACATGGTGCACCAAATATATCGGACCCATATCAATTGATTTGGCAATTCAAAAAGTAACCCTTTATCCAGCAATAAATCTCACAAGTTGCACCGGCCTCTTTTTGCCGTATGGCTAAAATTTGTTCGTGTGCAACGGCCTGTAGAAAAGCAATTGGATTACGAAAAGTTAAAGCAAATTGTAGATGAAAAATGTTTATTTTTTTCTTAAAGAGAAAAAAAGAATGGAGCAATCCAACCTTAATCCACTATGGACAAAAATCAATAAATCACCATGTATATTTTACAAGATAGACGGATGAATGCATCACTATAAAAAAAATAATTTCATACATATAAAAAATAAAAAAATAAAAATAAATTAAAAATATTTTAATATGAAGCAGCAAAAAAGTTAATATTTTTTTTAAAAGAATTAGAAAGTATAGCTCCTAACGAATAAAATGAAAGAAAAGGATTCAAGTTATCAAGCCCAATTAGATTGGGTTAAAAGTTTAATTGAGTTTGATATACAATGACGAGTTGCCTAGAGTTGTGTCACTTGTCATAGCATAAAGAAGTAAATAAACCATTGATATAACAACTCTTGTCCACAATAGAAAATATATCTTGTAATCGCAATCTTAGAGAGAAAACAAAGTAAGAAAAAATTGGACTTAGAGAAACTACTAATGCAATGGTTACATTACCCACTAAATTTGCCTTACCAGCATCCGTATCCATTTAAAATTTTGCTATCTAAATCCTTTCCAAACCCAATTAAAAATTAAAAAAAAAAACCTCAAACCCATCCTATCAAACAAATGATAAATCCATCAGATGCCCAATTAATCAAAGTTATTCGGATCAAGTATCCAACCTGAAATTACAAAAAATGGATAATAATATTAACTAAAAATGGATATAAATATCTTGGCAACAATCTAAATATAAATAAATTTTCAAGCTATACATATATATATATATTGGATTCGAGGCAAATTTCAAACCCATTCCAAATCGTAATGTATTTTAAATTTAAATCCCGCAAGGCCCAATGAAGTCCATTGTTTTTTCTTTTATTTTTTGTGCTTTTTTCTTCTTTTTTGTGAGAAGAAGATGGCAAGGCCCAATAAGTACCCTCACAAAAGAAATCAAGAGCGATTTGCTAGGCTTTAATCCAGATGTCTGGCACTGTCAGAAACGGACTTTATAATTAACCCTTATAGGATTTTGTTAAATAAATTCTATAGGGTTTGGAATGGATCGAATATCTAAAAAATTCTGCTCTGGTTGAATTATGGTAATTTATAAAACAACGATTTGCACAAATATGAAGCCTGGCATCCAGAAGCTTCAAGAACCTGTTATACGCACTATGTTTCATCTCCCACATGGCAACATTTCGAAAACTCAAGCAACTGATTTGTGTTTTTTCCCCTTTCTTTTGACAAGAGAAAGTAACCCAAAATTTAAATGAAACATACCTTCCGCTACTAAGTTACATCGGCACATCACCTCTCGGAAGAATGGGGTTTAGATGCAAGTGATACATAGGACCATACAGTTGCGACCATTATGCAAGAAGGCTGCAGCTTTTCTATCTTAATCAAAGTAGGCGACGTTCGAGAGAAATAAAGTACAGCAAGACAGCGAATAGCCTGACTGGTCTTCCTATTGCTGCATCCCGTTGCATTCAAGAGCTGCCTGTTCATGCCATACACCATTTAAATTACACTGCCATAGCCTAACCATGCCATCAGCTCCTGTCGATGCTAACGTCATACCACTCATATCCCACTCCAATTGCCATACCTACAATGGAAACCACAAAAAAAGAAAATAGACAGATAGATTATCCCACTCCAATTGCCATACCTACAATGGAAACCAAAAAAAAAAAAATGGAGCATGTGTTATACACACACACACAAACAGATAGATAGATAGATAGACAGACAGACAGAGAGAATGTTCATGTACATCAGCATCATGGTATCAATAGAACATAAAACAGTGTCTCAAGATATGAAAGATTGAAATTTAATGAACTCTAAAAGGTACAGAAACACTTAGCGAAGGTAAAAAGAGGCAAATTGAGTAGAGATTGGTGGTATTAATAACTTGCAAGAGTATGAACAAGATATTCTGTGCAGCAACTAACGCCAATAAAGAAAGGTTGGGATTTTAGAGTACATGTTTGCACAAGAGAAAGGTATACATGAAAACGTTAGTGCTAGAAGACGGAGATGGCTTTCACATGAGGAGAGAGTTAAGAGCATGAAGTCAAGAAGTCCATACATAAGTTGCAGCATCCAGACTACCAATCATATAACAGAGGCAGCTTTGGCAGGGATGCAGAGAAAAAAACAGCTAAGTACAAAAATAATGAAAAAGTTTACCTTCCTGGCATATACAGTTAGGGGAAAAAATTGTTAAGAGAACACAGGTTGAAATTATTTGAAGGTGCCGCTTAGGCAAATTTTTAAACCACCGCCAGTAAGTTAAAGATTGGGGAGAAAGAACCTATGCATATAATCAATATACCAATAAAATGTATTTAGCGAGTGATGAGGAGAATCAGGGATATTGGATGCACATATCATCCATGTAAAAAGACATGAGGAAACTAGCATACTGGCCATGGAGGTTCTAGCAGCAAAGGCTTACCGAGTCAACTTCAGGCAACTACATTCACAGATCCACAAATTAATGGTATCTAATAATGGGAAGACCCTCTGGTGCATTTTATGTGCAAACAATATAATGTTAATCATGAGAAACAGAAAGGCTGAACAACCAACTGATGGAAGTAAAATAAGGATAAAATATTGGTCAAACCATCATGCCGTGTGCAGCTTTAGTGGTTTCTAGAAAGGATTCAACATTCTCAAATAATGTAAGATCATTCTAAAAGTGAACATTTTCATACCTCGCCGTCATGGCCAGATAGTAAGGCAACCTTCTCCTTTGAGAGTCTCCCATCAGACTCAGGATTCAATCCTACATGCCATATTGCAATCCCCTTGCAAGTTGCAACAGCTATAACTTCGTAAGGTCTACAAGACATTCATAATCTCTCATCAACAAATGGGTCAACAATTTATTGCAGCTATAAAACTGAGAGACAATGTGCACTCAAGAACAGGAATGTGGTAATAAAGTGAAAGAGCAGAAAAAATGTCCTGGAGAAAATTTTGGTGAATAAAAACATCTAAGTTGGTAAAATGCAATCCAATTTGAGCATAGTTGGGTTCAATCCATGAATGGGAAAACTGGATTTCACAAATTCTTGCTTAGGTCTCTTAACTTGGAATATGGAACTTCCTAAGTAGAAGCATGAATATTTTGACCCATATAATACCACAGATAACATCACGTTTGTAGCTACAAAGAATTGTCTTCATATTAGACTGTCAAAATAATGTAACTCGTGTACAATAACCATTTCTCAGTTCAATTCACATTGGTATTATGTGCAAAGCTATGTAGCATGATTCACTGTCAAAATAATATTAATGATGCTAGAGGGATTGATCCTTTATCATTTCCTTTTCAGGGTTTGTTGAGGATGAGTTAGAAAACATAGAGATAAATCATGACAAATGAACTAAATTAGTTTAACATGCTAAGAATTAGTGACTGCAGGGAGTTTCTCCTGTGATACTGAATTTCAGTTAACAACTCGCGATATTTGTGTACTTCAAGCATACAAATATTCTCACTGCAACATTTTCTAGTTATTATAATAGGTAAGTCAAAACTATGCATTTTCAAAGTCTTCAGTCATTATTGATGACAACGATTTGCATTTAAGTGGTTATCTTTAGTATCTTTGCCCCGCCCAAGAAAGAAGGATAAGCATGTGCAGATTAATTTAAGGTGTTGGTCCCTTGAAATTTAATAAGATGGATACAACGACACAGCTATCTTCAGCAAGAACAGATGATGGCATTGGTGCATGTTAAGCTTCTGGGTTATTTAGTACAGTGGACATAAGGACATCAGTAGGAGGGCAATGGTGACAACATAATGGTTGTTTCTAATGTCCTTTCACAAACATAAAAACCAAATTATTATCTATGCAGCACTATAGGCAATACAAGGATTAAAAAACTGATCTGTGCCAACTCTGCTGGACTGGTGCCAAAACAAGACATGCATGTCTGCCATCGTACCTTGGAGTATCATAGGGTATCAAACATGTTGGCCCTGTCACCTTGTATCGAGACATGCTGGTCACTCTGTAATGAGCGCCTTTGTGTGTTTGTGAGTGCTTCTCATGGCATCACATATGCCATGAAGCCATTCACCAGCACATCCACCAACACTAGCATTTAAATCCTTGTAATCACTTATAAACCTGACAGAAATAACTTGGCACTACATGAAAAAACAATAAAACATAACAACCTCCTCAGCATTATAACACATTTTCTAATATTCAAACCTTAAATTACGAGACAAACAAAATATCCTATTCATTGCTTCTCCATTTAATAAGGAATGTCCTATTAAAGATGTAAAAATCAATAAAACAGAGCTAATCTGCAAGGTTGCCAATCTAGCCAGTGTCATATGGCTATGAAATATTCTCGATATTGGCAAAAGAAAATCAGAAGAAAAATATTAATTGACATGCATGTATATAAATTTGATTATCTGCCATAATCAAAATTTTGAGCCAATCCTGTAACAAGAACATATGCAGGCTATATCAGCTTGCTTGTGAAGATGTACCTGCCAATGTTAGGAGCCCAAGCTACAGCATGTACCCTATCGCCCTTGTCACCTGGTAAAGCCAGCTCTGCAACTGGCAGCCAACGCTGATGAGCCTCTTCAAACTCCCAAATCTGTTTGAAGTTACAATGCATGAGAGGAAGCACATTTCCATTTTATGAGCAACTTACTCATACAGCGTGTAAATAGATACTTTAATAAGAAAATTAACATTAGAGAGAAATGGTGCTCACGCACAGGCAGAGAAGAAGCTTGTAATCATGGTTAACTTATCAACCTAAAAGAGTAATCATTAGTTCATAGATTTTCAAAAAAAAAAAAAAATCATATTAAGATTTCAAAACTTTATTCAATGAAAGCATCTTCCTGCGAATGGATATCTGTTACCACCCAATACAACAATAATTTGAAAGACCTGGTTGGTAAATAAGCAGATATATTATTGTAATGACTGTAGTGACATTTATAAAAACAACACACCAAGCAACTAGACAAACACGTAGATGCAAATGCACACAAAGCCACATGTGCATATATGTGAACACCGTTATGCATGCATACATCATCACGGGGACATGCAGCAAGCTGACATACTATAATAATTGACAAAGTTTTTCACATCTCCTTATGTTTAGCTTTATGAATATTTCTTTATAATTTATTCCTATCATGAAATAAATTCTTGATCAACACAAGCTTCTTCAAATCCATTGTCAACAAAACGAAGCAATAGATGAATATGCATATAATTATAATCAAACCCATTAAGCTTTGATCCCGTTATATGGGGCCAACTTAGTAAGTGCTGAGTACTTATATATTACTTGTTACATCCAAAATCATCACAGGGTTTTCCGTATCCAAACACCTCTGCTAATTAGGGCCTTTTCACATTTTTTTTTCTTTTAACTATACATGTTTCCACCAATGAAGAGTTGAAATTTATTAGCGGACAGCCTCCATAGTTCTTCACCCATGTCAAAAAGTATAAAATCAAAAAATGCATCATAAGTAATCACATGCTCTCTTATAGGCACTTTCACGCAATTTCATCCACCTCTATGCATAATTATATATAAGGGAACAGACTTCAGCATGGCCAACAAAAGCATGCAGTGCATGTGTGCATGAACTCTTAAAACACAACCTATATAATAATTTAGTCACCCATCCAAAGCATTGATGCATCATAAGTAATCATGTGCTCTCTTATAGGCACTTTCATGCATTTCATCTAGCTCTATGCATAATCATATATAATGGAACACATTTCAGCATGTCCAACAAAAGAATGCTTTGCTGCATGTGTGCATAAACATTTAATATACCGCCCATATAATAATTTAGTCACCCATCCAACGCATTAAACCAATCTACAAGCCATTTTGCTGGACAAGCAAGAGTTATATATTCGTAGTAGCTAACTCAGTTGGGACCATTATTATCAAAAGAACAAATAACAAAGAGTTGCATTGACTGGTCACTCACAATCATCAGATAGTGAATAAATCATTATGACCTACAATATATTGAAAAAGCAGCCAATGATCCAAGCTATCCTAATAAATTAAAAATCCAACTGCACATCCACGCAGAAAGTGCATGCTACCATTCCACAAACCTTAGAGGAATTGAATTGAGGCAGATCTGAATTAAATCCCAGGACGAAACTTGACTGCTGGCTTTCACCCCTGCGTGGATTCCATGCAATGGATACGTTCGCACACGATGGCTTTCCAAATCTTGAAACTGAATCAATCACATTCTGAAACTCTGCCTGCCAGCAAAAGAATTGCAGGGTAAACATTACTCAGTTCCTCAAAAAGAAGAACAGATACCACCAAAAAAAAATCAGCTATAATTATTTATGACACTATTTTAACAAATATTTCCAGTACTGTAAGTGTGACCAGTGAAATGCATTGAAATACTTGTCAATCAAAAAGTTATATAATTGAGGCAAATCTATGTGCCCAGCAATTCCAAATTTTCCTCCCTGAAAATGAAGCCATTAGCCAAAATTGCTATAAATACTGTAGGCTTCAACAAAGAATGCACAATGAAAGACACCAGCTTATGTATCATCAAAGATAATGAAGACAATTTTTCACTGATAGATAAACTTATAGCCAGTGTTTCAAATTCTTTTTTAGGAGAGTTACTGTTTCAAAATTCAAGCAGCCATTTGAATGCTGGCTAAGCAACATTTCAGGTGTATGATGCAAGAGGGGAAATTAATTTAAATATATATAAATATAATTAAAGAGAAAGTGATTAAAAATGAAAGAAATCTTCAAGGAAGGATGATTATTGCAGTTTGTGCTTGAATGATATGTTGAATAAGTAATAGAGAATATCAAAGAATACAGACTATGCATATGATCAGGCAACTGTGAACATGGAACAAATGTGTCAGAGAGAGATTAGGTTCTCTTGATGAACAAAGAGATAGATATGCAAATGTTGGAAGAGTGAGACAAACATAAGGTAGTGGTTATAAATGTAAAAAACAAGGAGCCAGGAAACCATAGGCAAAGGAAAAACTTGAAAGGGGTGAATTCAACCTTTAGAAATAAATTGTTGCTGACTAAAATTAGAATTAGAAAATTATGCCATTATGAACACCGGATTTGATGACAGATCTTCATCTAGAAATATTTCAGGAGATTTTAAGGTACTCAATATGTGCATAATACCTGGTTCTAGAATGTTGAGATTCAAAATGTAACTGAAGGAAAGAAGTTCCTTTCAGGGGCATGCACATAATCTTAGAAATTAATTTCAAAAGAAAAACCTAAAATAGAAGATATGAAACCTAAGGAGAGAGCACCAATTAATTGATAAAACCAAATCCCGGCTTATAATCTATTGCCTTGTACTGAATTGGCAAAGTAGTATGGCTTTCTAGATTCCTTCATGATTCCCTCAATCAAGTTTTACCCAGCTGAGTAAGACAAACTGTACGGTACTATACTACCCACCTTGCAGCCACACTCATGACCTCAGCATGACTTCATGGAGAGCATATCTTGTGTAACTAATATAACTCTTGATGTAATGATTTAAAAGAAATATCTTGTTCTTTAAATTGTTCAGA
This sequence comes from Phoenix dactylifera, assembly GCF_009389715.1. Taxonomy (NCBI): domain Eukaryota; kingdom Viridiplantae; phylum Streptophyta; class Magnoliopsida; order Arecales; family Arecaceae; genus Phoenix; species Phoenix dactylifera. The sequence goes on along the minus strand of NC_052395.1, from coordinate 4,250,934 downwards.
GAAGGATGGTAAAATCACTTCTTACATTTCTCATGACTCACAAAGAATGTGAGATCATGACCATATTTGTGGCAATAACAAGCAACAGCAACTGAGGTCTTTTTTTATCACTTTTCAACCCATTGTGTTGTGAAAATCTCTATTTTCACCTGTTACCCATTTTGACTTCTGTAGTCACCATGGAACCACATAGCAACAGCATGCTATGTTAACCTTTAATGTTAGTATATTTTCATGTATTTATTGTTTTTCATTTTAAGTGAATAGAATGAAGAATAGATAAACCTGAAGTTGCCACTTGTTTAATTCCAAAGGGTCCAAGAGCTCATACACCTTCACATGTCCATCTGAATATGCTGCAACCTACATAAGATCACCTATAAATTAGTAATAATATCAGAGAGAATTGCAGCCTTAGAATAAGCCCAGATTCAGAAGCTTTTATATAAAAGTGAACAACAATTAAAGACAACTATGATTCAGTACAAACATAAATAACAAGCTTTATATCACCTATTTAGGTCTCTTATAGGCCATCCAGTGTAACATTTACAAACCCAGAGATCAATCCTGCATTATAGAATGCCAAAAGGGGAATATTTCACTTTAAGCAAATAGCTCTGCAAACCACTATCAATCATTCTTATATACAGTAATTGAGTATCGTAATTAAATTTTGTGACCATCATATCATGCTATACATAACCAAGAAGACTCGTCCCAACCTTTTTCAGAGTGTTTATGGATCCTTGTTCTCCGCTTATTCCTGTTAGCGTTTATATCCTTGGTCGAGCATTCTTCAATTGATGGTAGCAACTTCCATCCATGCACAAGTCTCTGGTCTTCCCCACTTCCACGACCCTTCAACACAAAATTCAAATCACTCCTCATTGTTACCACCTCAGAATTTCTATTGCATGTGTACATATAGGCTAACCACATTCCCTCTTCAAGAGGTGCAACTCCGTTGTTTTCTACATTAAGTCCTTTTTAAACCTATAGTCCTAACATTACCATGTATTCTCATCATTGTGGTAATAATCTTATGTGCATGGGCCAATTTTTCCACTAATATTTGAAACCATATAGCACTACAAGCCTTACCAAGTTATAGTTTTCTCAAAGAATTCTCTTAAGCTTGTATACTTTATCTGCTCAGCTCCTTTACATTAGGCATGTCTTATCAAGTCCTAGGTGAATACATTATTATAGATAGAATAAACACATTTTAGTTTGATCATCAAATTTGACTGAGTGGATTCATCTACTTGAATTGCACTCCAAGTACCATGTTTTAGTTTTCTAGTCAAGATCCATATCTTTCTATTTTATATTTAACCCTGTTTATATCCCAACGAGTAACATTATATCATTTTTTTTATTAATTAGGATGGTGGCTAGCTGCCCTACGTCTATTAACTGAACCTTTGTTGTATTTCCCTTTATAAGAAAATCAATATTCCAAATTCAGAGCATAATGAACACTCATGAGATGCACAGCCACCACCAGTCCTTTAACCTTTCAAGCTGCCGACAAATAATGGGGCTGAAAAAAGATGATCACAAATTTACCCAGCCTTGGCCCATCTTTACTAGTTTCAAATGAAAACTCACATGTTCTAGTAAACATACGATTTCAGAATCAACCAAGTTTCGTTTGGAATTAAGTAGTTCATTATATAATTATATTCGTAATAATCAAAAAAAAATTTATAATTCCAATGTTTTGCATTAATTACCCCTTTTATTTTTATTCTATGACTGTCTGAACTCAAATACAAAGTACATAGTGAAGTATTAGAATATACATAACTGAAGGGGATCACAACAAATCATGGTGAACATGCAAGGTCAAGGTGACACGAAGGGGCATGACAACCCAATTATAAGAAGACTGATGTGTTGGAGGAGATGCCTCAAGTGATTAGCTTCCTAATTTTGTTCATGTCAGAATTAGGTAACTGCAAGCCCCAGCAGTTCCTTTCTCCATACTTCCCACCACACTGTAGGAAAAAGTTAGTCATTTCTTTTGGTTTTTGTTGCGAATGCACGGGTGGTTTCCACATAAACAAGCACTCCACAAAGTAGGTTTCAAAAGTTACAGCATATCTAGCCTACATGCTTAAGTGATTTTATCAACAAATCAGCCACTAACATCACACCATGAATGTTCACGATGCAGGTTCGAGAAGATAATAGCATTTAATAGAAACATTTTCCAATAATCAGATGTCTAAGTCTAACATTACTGAGAGATTTTTTTTTTTTTTTGTGCTCAACAACGAGAAACAATTCAAATGACAGACTAAGCAATGTCACATACATCTCTTTGAATTAGATCTACTACAAGCTTGCTTGACTGCTTCATCTACTAGATTATTTGGACACACCAAACTCATAAATTAAATGAAGCTAACATTTATTATTGCAGTTTGAGATCAATTATACAAAGGTTTGAATGTGCAAAAAACAAATAGAATGAAGTTTAAATCTGTTCTTAATCAGAACTCTAATATTTTAAACTTTTTTCTAAGAAATTACAACTGCAAAGTTCTGCAAGATTACTTATTTTATCTTCACAATTCATTTGAGAAGCAAATCATAATAAACTACTTTTAACTAGAACTCACCATCTTCAAACTTGTTGAATATACGCCAAATTGAAGGTCAAGTACAATAGCATTGCTGCTTTCAAAGGTCTTGCACATCTTCCATTTAAGAGGTTGAGTATCTAACAGAAATTGAGAAATGAGCGATCAGCTACCATAGATAAAAATTTGATTTTTAATGGACTTACATTATGAAAAAAAATAAATAATCATTATTAACAATAAAAAACAAAGTTGAGTGAAAGAACAACACTAGACTTAAAAAAAGAAAAAATGATTCAAGAGAAGAATTATTATCGCCATCATCCAATTAAGTGGGTCCAGCTATGGAGAAGAACTCTAAGGCAGCAAGGCTTCATCGAAGGAAAAGGCAGGTATTATAATTGGCTACCAACTTGACATCAAACCTTTACAATCCTAGCCAAAGCAACGGGCCATAGAGTGACCCACCATGAAATCAAAATGAATAATTGCAAGAAGGAGGACTTACCTTATCGGCATAGTTTAAGCTTATAGAAGAAAAGGCAAATTCTCCAAATTATTCTATAAACTTGGAAAAAATATAGGTGAAGGTGAAAAATTATAAAGTTTGTCGTGAGTAATTGTACCAATCTCTAAGGTACAAAAGACAGTTAAACCAAAACACAGATTTGAATATATATATGAAACATTTCATAAGAGCCTAAGGCGTAAAAATCCAATTTGAGAGAAGAAGGTTTTCATATCACCTTGATAAGTAGGAGTTTCAGGAAGATACACATCCTCCATGCCCATCTAAAATCCATATATACTCATGAGCAAATACATCAACATGGTCTTTTGGCCAGTCCCCAACTCAGAAATATCTTATTGCACAGTTAGGGAAGACCTTACTTTCAGTTTAGAACTTATGCCTTAATGCCCAGTCAAGTTATTAAGATATTGTTGTAATATTCTCTTCTATATTATATTCCGGAAAGAAAAGTTGAAAAGCATGCAAGATCAAAAAGACGTTGATGATATAAAATTGCAGGCAAAGAATTTAAAAAACCAAGGAATATGACATCAAAGCAAAAATTTAATATTCAACTATGTTTACTTCCACAAGTAGGACTGCTTATCAGCCTCAAGTTTGTAAAGATCTCTATCGACTGATTTACAGGTCCAGAGTAGAAGAAGAAATCATGTGCACAGTCTAAATACTTGATATGTTCTCATGTTATCAAGCCACTAATATAATGCAATAAATGTCAACCTACGATTACAAAATAATATGGCAAGGTGAGTGTTCAAGTATCAGAAAAACAAATAAAATAACAAACAGCACACAGGGATGACCACAGGATGATAGCTCAAACTCCAAAGAAATGCTAAAAGAATATCAGCAAAGATTAAATTGCAAACCGTCTTCTACTTCCTCCCACAAAGACAATGAAGCATCAGCAGAAATGCAAGCAATAGCATCACCAAATTCTGGAGGAAGCCAAACAATATTCTTAATGCTGCTCGCATGCGCCTGTAGGAAATATAATGAAGAAAAGCATCAATTTTTGTTTGAAGGCAGCCAAACATAGGACCCATCTATAACTAATCGCCTTTGAGAGGAGGTAAGAAAACTTTATAAAGCAACCTATATTTGCATAGTTTATTGGAATTTCGGGTTTTTGCGTACATATCCTCCTAAATATTGAAATTTGCATGAATACCCTCCTAAAATTGATATTTGCATATATACCCTTATAAAATACTTATTTTGCGTGTGCACCCTTTTTTTTTCTTTTTCTTGCACATATGCCCACACCATCTAACGCCGTCAAGAAATTAACGGTTTAAAATTAAAAATAACTGAAATATCCTTAGTGGATAGATATGCAAAAAGAAACATTTAGAAGTGTATGCATGCAAATAACAACTTTGCGAGGGTATTCGTGCAATTTTATATATTTAGGAGGGTTTACATGCAAAAAAATTCCAACTTTATTTTTTTTCATTTCAACTTATTTTAACACTTGAATTTGTCTAATACCTACTCCTAAATATTTCTATAAAATTATTGCTCAAGAAAAGTATTGATTTGACAATTAGATAACAAAAAGAATTATAGAAGTTTTTTCACTAATTATGGAATTATTCTCCTTTATTCTTCTTCATTTATAACAACCATTATATCTTATTTCATCAAAACACAGCTTGTAATATTTATTATTATAGATTCATATACAAAGGCATATATTAGAATATAAAAAAGGATTAGAATCTCTTAAAGGCGCACGATAGATTGCAATGATTAAGCTTCCTTGCTATTGCTATGCTTATGGGTGGAAAAACAACATCAATCATCTCCAAGCAATATTGTTGAGAGATTTTGAACCAAGGTACGTTGAACCGGTACCGGTAGGCATACCGGTCACCTACCAGATAGGTTCGTACCGGAATCGGTCCGGTACAAACTGGTTTTCTTGTTCTTTTTCGGTTCTCGTCCGCGCGCAGATGCGGGGGCAGCACGCGAGCGAGCGCCCGCGCAAGCGTGCTACCCCGCGTGGCTGGGGAACCGCACCCGAGGTGATTCCCAGCACAGGGAATCGCGCCCGCGCGCGTGATATCGCACCGCACGCGAGTGGGAACCGCGCGAGGCCCCGCGCCCACGCGGGGCTCTTTGCCCCACGTGCGGGACGCTCTGCCTTCAGGCCACGCGCTGCACCATAGCGCGCACTGTAGTTAAAAAAAATGGTACCGATGCGAATCGGCCGGTTTGCACCGATATGGACCGGTACGAGATTGGTACGCAATCGGTACGCATGCGTATCGGCCGGTATCAGCCCGAAAATAGTTAGAATCGGTATTCACGCTGTCCAGATACCGATTCCAGGCCGAACCGATCTGTACGGACCGGTTCGGCAGACCATGCTTTGAACCCTTCAGACTTATTAACAACCTCCGCGGCCATGTGATAGAAGATCACCCCCTTACGTTGTGTACCTTAAGCCACTTGTTCTTAGAGCGTCAATTTTCTAGAAGAAGAAAAGATCTAGTGTATGGGGGCCATTTTGTCACAGTAATATTAAATCAGCCACCAGCCTACACATGAAAAATATTTCAGCTCTAAAAGATAAATATTGCAAACCTCACACACTAAAAGATAAATATTGCAAATCTCTTACATCACTTTTTTTAAATAACTTATAAAGCTAAAGGAAGGACCTGGCCATCCTCATGTAAAAAGGATACAATGAAGAGCTATCTATAGTGGAGAAGAAAATCGAGAGAATGGTTTTGATTTTGGATAAAAAAGTGAAAGAGAAGATCGAGAGAGATCGAAGAATTTGTAAAAGAAGGTAGAGATATTAATTTCCGGCGAGACTCATTAACCTATTACCTACTTCAGGGGTAAAAAAATCATAATTTAAATTAATTTTTGATTTAAATAAATATAATTTAGGCTAATCATGTCAGCTGAATTGCTATATCAAAGGTATTCGTACAAAAATAGTACGTAAATATCGATTTGGAGGGTATTCATACAAATTTCAATATTTAGAAGGGTATGAAAAAAATACAAAAAAAAAATTACGTGTATACCCTCTTAAATATATGAAATTGTATGAATACCCTCCAAATTGCTATTTGCATGTATATCCATATAAACTTTTCTTTTTGCATGTTTACCCATTAAGAGTATTTTCATCATTTCAATTTTAAACCGCTAATTTTTTAACGGCGTTAGATGACATGGGTACATACACAAAAAATTGAAAAAAAAAAGGTATACATACAAAACAAGTGTTTGGAAGGGTATTCATGCAAATATGAATATTTAAAAAGTTATATACGCAAAAAAACCCTAGAATTTTAATCACACAAACAATGTAAAAAATTAACTTATATAACTAGCTGGAAAGGATTCCTCTTCCTTCTTCACATAATAACCTCTTTCTTTTTATTTTAATTCTTAACTCAAACATGTCTTCTGTCTGCTCTATGACTGTAAAAGACAATGAAACAGAACTAATTAATACAAATAGTGGTTTTACAATTAATGTTTGCATATACTTCCAGTCATTATGGTTCACTTTGTCAAGTTGCAGCTTGAATGTTGGAGAAAAAGCAAAGGTGAACCAACTAGGATGGACTGTTTAATATTCAATTTGATAATGTGATGTTATGGCCAACCATGTGAACAAGGTTAGTTATAACTTAACAGGAAAAGTAGTTACTATAGGAGATCCTTCAAATTCATGTTTCCATATGAACACATAATCTTACAGAATGGTGTTCAAATTAAATCAAGTTGGTCTTTGAAGATTTTATTTCCAAAAAATTGACTTTCACCTTTCTACAGCTACAACATGCTAACAAATTGCAGGAATTGTCGGTGCAAAAGAGTGGGACTCTCAAAGAAACGATCCATGAAGAGAGTAAGTCAAAAAAAAAAAAAAGAAATTTGATAATTCTACTTTAGGTCAAGACTTTTGATTCCACAGGATGTGGTTTTGGTAAGTTTCATGGCACGGCCTGTGCAACCACCAACCCTTTGTAAGACCATTACAAGCTCTACACTATTGAATCCAAAGGAATACTCTCGAAATTAAGAGTAGCTAATTTAGGTTTTATTTGGATGGACGAGGGCGACACAACAACCGGTTAATGAGAATCTGTATCAAATGATTCACCAGTTTCTGCATGTTGGACGACGTGTTCAGACTGATAGTGGCCTGACGTATTGAATGTGATAAGAGCAAGATTGTAATTGGGAACAAAGCAAGCTAAAGAACATAACACCGAGTCGATAAGGTTTTTTTGAAGTTCCACGCATACTACAACAAGAGATCATAACAATCCGCAGCAAAGAAACCCTAGAAAGAAATCGAACCGGAAACTGATTTCTTTAGTTTTCTTTGAGCTCTCCACGATCAGAACAAGGTAGATGACAATAATCAGCCGAAAAAGAAACCCAAAACAAGCATTTTTCTTAAAAAGAGAAGAGGAACATTGTTGATTAGCTCTTCTTGAAGCGAATTCCGCAGATATCGGAACAGGAGAGAACACAATAATCAGCAGAAAGGAAATCCGAAAGAAAAACAAAATAAAGAATTCCACACCGATACCGTTATGTCTTCTTGACGCCGTAATCAGCGGAGAATAAACCATAAAGCACATCAAAAAGACGAACGAATTAGGTTTTCTTGCATCGAAAACCACATATATCAGAACAGGAATATCAGCGCATAAGAGAAACCCTAAAACAAGAACAAGATAAAGAATGAAGCATCGATGTGACTAGGTTTTCTTGACGCGAAATCTTCCATGATTGCAATGGAAAAGGATAAGGCGGTGCGGTTCGGAAACGCTAGGGTTCAAGGAGGGCGAGGTGGCACAGACCTTCCATTTGGAGGAACAAGAAGAGGAGGAGTCGTCCAGGGAGTCGTGGATGGAGATGGAGCCGTCGACGAAGCCGACCGCTAGCCTCTGCCCGCAGTAGTTCCAGCTGCAGCAGAGCGCGCCCTTCTCCACCGTCGCCACTTCCTTCTCCATCGTCGATGTTTGGTGTGCCGACTTCAAAGGAGGCCGCACCCCAACACCGGTCCCTGAAGCCCTGGACAGCGGTCCAATAAATTGATCATATAGATAAAGGGAGGATTTTTCGTATAACCCCTCTTCCTGTATAAATTGATCATATAGAAAAATCCTACCGCGCGCCCAGCCCCGCTGCTTAAAGCCCCGGCCAGCGGTCCAACAAGTGCCACTTTTGCGCATAACCCCTTTTATCGTATAAATTAATTACATAGAGAAATCCTTCTTAGGTCTTCCTTGTTTCATAATGAATGGCACCCATTAGCATATATATGGAATGAGTGCCAAACCGGGATTTTGTGTGCCATGATGAATTCTAGTTGGTAGGAATAAATGTTGTAGATGCTAATTATAGCAGGAAAATCAGCAAGTATATTATGTTGTTGATTTTGATCAAACTAGACTTAGTAAAGTGAAACTAAGTTATCATTAGGAGTGCAATCGAACCGAGTTGAGTTGAGTAACTAGAGGCTCGAACTCGATTCGATTCAAACATTTTGGACTCAGAAATTGATCAAGCCTTAATATTCAAGCTTGAACACGACTTGATTAAAAAAAAAGAGGCAATATTCGAGATCGACTCGACTCAACTCGAATATAAATTGAGTCATACTCAAGCTTGAATTAGAGCTTAATTTAAAAATATGGTTAAAACAAAATATAACATAATATTATAATTTAAATTATTTAATTAATAATAAATAAAAAATATAATATTATTAAAAATATATATACTCGAATAGGCTCGCAGGCTTTCAAGTGGAGTATTTTGCTTCTCAAGCTTGACTCAAAAAATTGTCCGAGCAATTTGAGCTCGGTAATAATCAAGTCGAGTCGAGATCGAGCAACTCGCGAACTCCTCAACTTATTTGTACTCTTAGTCCATGCTTTCTTATGAAAAAGTCCTTGTTTTTACTCATAGCCAGTGCAAGCCACTAAATAACCAACTACATGTTGCCATGTTAGTGCATAGCCTTGGGTGAGCACTTAAGCATAACAACAATCTTCTTTCAATTGAAAGTTTTCTTCTAATACTAAGTAACGGTGTTATTGTGTTAATTTTATTGTTACCCAATCCATTGATATGCTTGGTTTGGATTGAAATTCATAATCTACGATTACTTTTTACTTAATGCATTGGATTCACGCATAGTCACAAAAAATTTGGAATTTTTTTTAAAATCTAGAGGAAAGGAGGAGTCGACGACCGGCGCATGTGTCAGAGAGAGAAAGAAGGGAAGAAAGAGATCAGGCGAGGAGGAAGAGGTGGATGAAGAGACGAGCAAGGTGGGAAAGAGAGAGGAGTTGTTGGCAGCAATTTTGAGCAAATGGGAAGAGGAAGAGGGAGGGAGGGAGGGGAAAGAGATTAGGTTTTAAGGTTTCTTTTCGCCAACTCTATATCCATCCTTTTCATGGCCTTTTCACTTCAAAATATATTAGAATTATATTATTTAAATTAATAAATTCCAGAATGAAGTGCATGGTATAATATCTACAAATAGAATATTTAATAAAAATATTTATACTTCAGGTCCAGCTAGGATGAGTTCAAAAGTATGAGTCTAGCCCAATTTTTAATCGAGTGCAAAAATCGAAACCTAGCTCGATTTATCGGGTTTAAAATTTTAGCCTGAGCCTCCCCTAACCCTCTCTCTCTCTCTCTCTCTCTCTCTCTCTCTCTCTCTCTCTCCCCCTCTCTCTAAAATAGATAACTTCTACCTGTTTGTCCCTCTAATTCATTAGCCTGCCTGCTTCCAGCTATATATTAGTTCCCAGTGAGCAAAGTAATTGGTAATTTATACATTAGTAATATATTTTAATGTGCAAAATTTTTGTATGATGATGATACTATTCCTATCATTCTCTAGACTTTGACATGTGCGATGCATGTGCAAAGAAACATGATGGATGGCTAAAGTCTCGATCTTATTCAAGATCTATATGTTAGTCATAAATAATAACATGCTAAGATTTAGAATCACAAATAATACCGTATTCAAGTTTAAGAGATATACCTGCGGAAGACATATTGAATACGTTCCTCAATCACCTGGAATAATAGCGGCTGGATCTTCCCTTCCTTGCTCCTCACAAAAGATAGCCGTCAATGGGGCAAGCTATCAACCATATGGAGAGGAGAGGGGGACCTAGCCTATATATAGAAAACATAGAGGAGCCTTCCCATTAAAGGCTCCAAAACCCTAATTGGGTTTCCTGGCCTACATACTAAAAGTACCACAATAAATAGGACTCAATCCTATACATCCAAGGTGCACCAAAGCCCATAAAACAAAATGATCACACATCATATTGGGCTTAACCATAGTACTATTCTGAGCCATACGTCTAACCCGTTTTATAAAACAAAAATATGCAATCAGTGTAAGCCCATATTTTGAAATTATTCTAACATTCTCCCACTTGGGCGAACACGGATTGTCATATTAATTTAAAAACTTTGTTATGAAAACGACTCTCGGGTTAGACTACAAAAGTGGCCACACATATAGCTCAAATGATAATCACCTTGGATACATGATCCGGTCCAACAAGAACATCAACATTGAGCATGGAAGTCGTTACACCATTTAATCGATGTAAGACCACTCCACAGCTACAAATGCTAACATCCTTATCGACATGGATCCCCATCCTCCAACCAATGTGGTAGTATGTAGTATGAAATTAGCACCAAAATGTGATCAAAGGTGTGCTAATTCATATCGGTCCTCATAAATGCTTCAAAAGAAGCCATATGTCTCAAAAGAGACTCACATCATGTCTTTATGCATTATATCTCGAGATCAAAATGATATCATAATAAAAGACATATGTGCAATGCATGCTCAAACATAATTATAATTTCTGTGCACAAAATACAGAATTATAAATAGGAAGATAAATATTTTTATAATTGGAAGAGGCTGTACCCGAAGCATATGGGTTGCCTACGTACCCTGTAAAGGGGATCAAGCCAAAACATAATTCTTTTACATAAATAACTCCCACTAACCAAAAATATCAAAGGTTTCCACAATGCCCATATTGGCAATATGTGTCTTAAAGACTTTCGGTGCGAGTCCTTTAGTCAATGGGTCTACAATCATTGCCTCTGTATTTATATGCTCTATTTTTGTCTGCCCTTCTTTAACTTTATCTCTGTCTATCAAGTACTTGATGTCTATATGCTTAGAGCCACCAGAACTCTTATTATTCTTTGAAAAGAACAACGCTGCGCTATTATCACAGTAGATGGTAATTAGTCTCGAGATGGAATCAACAACTTTCAGTTCTGAAATAAAATTCTTTAACTAAATGGCTTGAACTGTAGCTCCATAACATGCCGCAAATTCATCCAGCATAGTAGAGGAAGCCACTAGAGTTTGCTTAATGCTTTTCCAAAAAATAGCACCACCAGCCATCATAAAAATATAACAAAAAGTTGACTTCAGATCATCTTGACATCTTGCAAAATCAGAATCCAAGTAGTCTACCACCTCAAGATGATCTGACGCTGAAAGGTAAGCATATAACCTTCAGTCCTTTTTTTTTTAAATATCTCATAACTTTCTTAGCTGCTTTCCAATGCTCTTATCCTGGATTCGATTGAAATCTACTAAGGACACTCACTGCATAGGCTATGTCTGCTAACAACGAGAAAGAACAACCAAATGGAAACAGCAACTAACTATGGCTCTTGGCCCATATCTCGAAGAGTAAGATAAAGGCCTATTCATGCAAACTTGAGCATACATCAGGCTCCCTACAACACTTGCATACGGTATGTTCTTCAAAGATTTTCTTTCAAGTTTATTCTTTGGACATTGGGATTTGCTAAACTTATCCCCTTTTACAATAGGTACATCACTAAGTGCACACTTTTGCATATTAAAACTCTCTAGGATGCGTCATATGTATGTCTTCTGTGAAAACCAAACAAGCTACGGTCTCTATCACACTGTATTTCAATTCCAAGTACAAAATAAGCTTCACCAAGATCTTTCATTTCAAAATTAGCAGATAATATTTTCTTTGTCTCATAAAGTAACCTTAAGTCACTACTGGCAAGTAAAATATCATCCACGTACAAAATAAGAAAAATGAATTTTCTCCCACTGATCTTGAGATAAATGCATTGGTCCACTGTATTTTCAACAAAAACAAGAGAAGCACAACTTCATCAAATTTCAAATACCATTATCGGGATGCTTGCTTGAGCCCATATATGGATTTGTTCAACTTACACACCAAATTTTTCTTTTCCTCTACGACAAAACCTTCAGGTTGCCTCATGTAAACTTCTTCATAGAGATCTCCATTTAAAAACATTGTCTTAACATCCATTTAATAAAACTCCAAATTATAGTGTGCTACAAGTGCCATGATAATTCTAAAGAAATCCTTGGATGAAACCGGTGAAAAAAGTCTCATTATGGTCGATGCCCTCTCGACGAGTGAACCCTGCAACCAATCTAGCTTTTTGTGGTTCAATATTCCCTTTTGAGTCTTACTTGAATTTGTAAACCTATTTGCAACCTATGGCCTTAACATGTGGTGGAAGTTCAACAAGTTCCCAAACTCCATTTCTCTTTATAGAAAGCATTTCATTTTCCATGGCATTCAGCCATTTATCTAAATCAGGTCTTGTTAATGTTCATTAAAAGAGACAAGATCAATATTATGCCCAATATTAAAATCACTCTCGAGTAAGTAGACATTATAATCATTAGGCAAGGCAGACCTTCTTTCCCTTTGTGATCTCCTAACCTATAGTTCAGAAAATGACTCAACTGTAGTTGGAGGAGGAATGTGAGGCTCTTCTTAATGCCCAGGTTCTTCATTAATTGTTATAATCGGCTGAGAAATAACTCTTTCTTATACAATGAGAATTGGAACTACAACTTGATCCGGTTCAGCAAAAGTTTTCTTTAATACAGAACTCCCACTAGTACCAAGTGCAAGAAAGAATTTTTTTTTTTTTATAATGGACTTAATAATTCTGGTGCCATGATTAGGACTATAGAACTTATAGCCCTTTGATCTATAAATTCTGGTGTAGATTTGGGGTCTAATTTCTTTTCAGTAGGATTATAAATCCTAACCTCAACTGGGCAGCCCCAAACTCTAAAATAGGCTAAATTGGGTTCACGTCTTGTCTACAATTCAAAAGAAGTTTTCTCAACAGCTTTACTAGGAACCTTTTTCAAAATGTATACGACAGATTTTAATACTTCACCCCATAAGAATTCTGGCAAATTTGTTTTACTAATCATACTGCTAAGCTTATCCTTCAGAGTCCGATCATGCTTTTCAAAAATACCATTTTGCTCAGCTATTCCTGGCATTATGTATTAAGGAACTATCCCACATTCTTGTAAAAATCTCGCAAAATCATCCAAGTTCTGACTGGACTCATCATACTTACCATAGTATTCACCACAACGGTCAGATTTTACAATTTTAATACTCTTCCCACATTGCTTTTCTATTTCCATTTTAAATATTTTAAATTTCTCAAGAGCGAGAGATTTATCATTACTCAAGTAAACAAAACTATAATGCGAGAAATCATCAATGAAGGTTATGAAGTATTTGTTCCCACATATAGTAGAAAGTAACGGTCCACTAATATCGATGTGAAAAAGATCCAAAAGAACCATTGCTCCTAGTGGATATCTTCCTTATAGTTTCAGACAGTTTTTCCTAATATAATCTACGTAAGTGTAAATATCTGAAAAATTCAGAGAGGGCAGAAGTCAGCTTTCATCAATCTTTCCATTCGCTCCTTTGAAAATGTGACATAAATGCTTATGCCACAACACAGAAAATGGATGTTTATTGATGGCTTAAAATATGTCAGTTGCATCAAAACCAACAGAGACTCGATGACCAGATCTTTCGTTCCAAGCAATTGGGGAAATTGCATTTTGCCATTAATAGTAGGTATAGTACAGACCTTATTGCAGGTGACTATATCATGAAATTGGACCATAAAACGACCATGCTAGCAGGTTCATATTGAATGTCATGGTTGCCAAAAGAGATAGGGCATGCCAATAAACTGTAGTAAGACTTGTGGAGTCCGCCACATATTTAGGACATATCAATTAGCTGTAGTAGTCCTCATGGAGTCTGCCATGATTTCAGGACATATTAAAGATGTTGGATGAATCTTGACAAAAATGTTGAGATGAGTTGACCTTTGTATTGGTTATGAAAATGTCACATATTACTTTCTCTAATGTTTTGATTCCTTAAAGATTAATTTCAAGTTTGAACCAACTTAGGGGCTTTATTGTTTCAGTAAAAGGCTTGACCAAGATGGGGAGTCTGGAGCAAGTCTTCTTTCTTCAAAATATTTTCTATTCTTTTCCCTTTTTCTGCCCCGAACCAGCCTAAATCTGCTTCAAGTTCTACATGCATATAGCATCAACTATCAGAAGTAGCCACCAGCCTGAATAAGGGTTTCTGGTCCAACTTAGCTCAGATTTGATTATATGGCTCGGTCTGCTCTTGAAGCACCCCCTATAGTCCCTTTCCGATGCTCAAATCAATCTCTTAATTGTCTATAAACATGCTGTCTCAATACTCAGCTTTTATAGAGCCCTCAGCTTACTAACCGTGACCAGTCTACTACTAAGTGCAGATTTTTTATCACCAAGTTGGTCTGTTGCTCACATCACTCCATCCATTGCTGCTAAGTATGGATCTGTGATCAGCGGGCGGTTTGTTTTCCATATCAGTTCAACTGTTGTTTGATTCCAGAAACTCATCATCATTTGTTTTTTTTTTTTTTTAACTTGAAAACCCTCATTAACTTCTGCCTAGAAAAGCCTAATGCTTATCGACACTTTCAGAATTCCCCAATAAAACCTAGTAGATGAGCTTGGGATCTATCTGTTTGCCTACATAAAACTTAAACCATTACTTGACTATCAAAATTGAAACCGAAGCCTAGCTCATGACTTGAGAGGATCTGCAGATTAGTGAAGAGGTGCTGAAATTACTAGTGCATTAGAGAGGTCGTAGCTCGGTGCTGCTCCTCTAAAGCAAAATCTAAACCCAAGAAAACTCAGTGCTATTTCCATGCCTCGTTTCCATCTCACATAATTATTTCCAGTCAAGGTTTCAACGACAGACATTTGGCTTGATAGGGAACAGGCATTCAAAAACTGTGGAAATAACATATTTTATTTAATATCATCCAAATATGATGCATGCAATTAATGGATGATAACATATCTATCTAATCAACTTGGGCTATTAATTAGATAGTCCGTAATCAACTTGAAAAACATAGAAGTCTAATTACGGTAAGAGCCTTGGTGCATCATTGTAAAGTCACCTTTGGGCTAACAATACAACATGCTATAAGGTACTCTTAAAACATATCATGAAGCCAATTAACAAAGTCACATCAGCTTTCGAAACACCATCGCCTTTGGACAGAAGAATGATTCTAGGCTAATGCAATCCCATTAATCACTTCATGTCATTTTTCTAAATCATCATACACAATAACACCTTCGGGCAAGATATTGCATGCAATAATCTAGAAAAATGCAATGTTACCCCTTTTTCTTTTTTTCTTTTTTTTTTTTTGAGAAAATTAGATAAATATCACTGAGTGTGCCACTTTGGTGGCTACCACCCACTTCAATTTCAAAATATTCTCTTAATGAAAAAATAAGGATAGTCTTTATGCCCAACAAATTTTAATCACAAAATGATAGTTATGTGATAAAATCATAACTATTAAACATGTTATAGTCATAATCAAAATCATATGTGATCTAAACAAAAAATGTTAATCACAAAATTCAAGGCATATATGGTAGCAAGATATGTCCAAAATTTAACACTTCAATAATTAATATGCATGAGGGCCTAATTCAAATTATTCAGTATTTAAACAATAATTAAATGGGTTGCTAACTCTTTGCCCCAGGCCGAAACCCATTCTGATCCATTAAGATAAAATGCAAATGAAATAAACATGGGCTGACTAAATAAAAGGCCCAACCTGCAATCATGGACTTATTCAGATTGGGCTTTGCAAGCCCAAAACCAAAGCCCAAGCTTAAGCCCTAGCAAAAGAAAAAACCTAAGCAATTCTCTCCCTCTCCATCTTCTTCCTCTTCAGTCTTCACGGCCGCCGCCTTTTTTTTTTTTTTGGGGGGGGGGGGGGGATGGAAGCAACCCGTGGCTGCCTCCCATGGCAGCCACTGTGCCGGCCACCACCCGTGGCCGGCGACCCCCCGCCGGGCCGTCGCGATGCCCTGAGACGGGCGGCCGGCAGTGGGGTGGCCGGGAGAAGGCCCCCACGGCCGAGCCTGGCGGCGTCCCGGCGAGGCCCCACGGCCTGCGGCCGGCCGTGGGGTGGCTTGGGACGCGCCCGCGGCCCGCAGCGGCGGCGGCGTCCGCCTGCTGTGGCGCTGTGGGGCGGCCGTCCGCCCGCGGTGGTGGCGGGCGAGCCGCCTCGGCCTCCTTCCGCCGGCCGTCGCACGGCACAGAGGCGCCGGCCAGCGGCGAGGAAGGCCCCTTGCCATCCTTCATCTTCTTCTTCTTTTAGCCCATGAAGAGAGGAGTTGTAGAACGGGAAGAAGATGAAGGATGTATGCGGGAGAAGGAAAACAGAGTTTTTTTTTTTTTAATCCGAAAATAATATACAATGGCAGATTTAAATTAAAATCAAACCTGATATTTGATTATCAATGAAAAATCTGTGTATACAGATTTATGTAGAAGATCCATTCACCGATGCATAAAATTAATCCGTAAGTCTAGATGAAATCATAATTGTGTATGAAGGACTCTAATCTTAGCATGGAGACTCTGATACCAATTGTTAGTCATAAATAATAACATGCTAAGATTTAGAATCACAAATAATACCGTATTCAAGTTTAAGAGATATACCTGTGGAAGACATATTGAATACGTTCCTCAATCACCTGGAATAATAGCGGCTGGATCTTCCCTTCCTTGCTCCTCACAAAAGATAGTCGTCAATGGGGCAAGCTATCAACCATATGGAGAGGAGAGGGGGACCTAGCCTATATATAGGAAACATAGAGGAGCCTTCCCATTAAAGGCTCCAAAACCCTAATTGGGTTTCCTGGCCTACATACCAAAAGTACCACAATAAATAGGACTCAATCCTATACATCCAAGGTGCACCAAAGCCCATAAAACAAAATGATCACACATCATATTGGGCTTAACCATAGTAACATTCTGAGCCATACGTCTAACCCGTTTTATAAAACAAAAATACGCAATCAGTGTAAGCCCATATTTTGAAATTATTCTAACACTATATAGATAGGCACACTTGTTCAAATATTCTTAAAAGCCATGGATGTGTATGATACAAGAGATACGTGAACGGCATCCCTTCGTAGAGTATACACTACAAGGGCTGCTGGTTGCTTTAAGAAATATGGACTATGAAGGTTCTCGAAACAAATTGCATGGGCTTGCCTTGATGGGTAGACATACTTTAGGAACGGATTTGTCCCACTTCTGATTGAATAAGGGTGGCCCCGCCAGCCAACAAAATTAGTGACTTTCATTTGCCATATAGTTCCTCAAAGCTTGTACAGTTCTACTAAAAAAAAAGAGAGACTGGCGGATCTCAAGATGGCTAGATTGCATCTCAAAGTATTTTTTGGCATTCTAAGTTGTTGCAAACTACTGTATCAGGTTCACATCACATGACATATGGAGTGGGAAATGGAGCAGTGCAGCTTTTTAACAAATAAGCCACCCAGGGCACAAGATTTAAAGTATGCCGCACGACTCAAATTGCAAGGGACATTTGAACATGAATGAATATTAACCTATGTGTCTGGTTGCCATGTTATGACAACCATGTCTAAAGTAATTAGTTTCGTATTTAGCCCTTGTTACGTATGGCAAGAAGAGCCATAGCTCCATTCTTTTGGGTTATGCGTTATCAAGTAGATTGGATTGCCTTCTTCGTGGCATACTATTTAGAAAAATTTCTGTAAGGAAGTTTCAATTTTGTTTCTTTTCCTCTCTGTTGTTTTTATTCTTTATGACTCTTATAGGTGTGCTCCTAGCTACACTAATAGCGTGAGGTGCCGTAGTATCAAAAAAAAAAAAAAACAAAAAAAAAACAAAAACGAAAACAAGCAAACAAGCAAGCAGCAGCAGCAGCTTTGCTCGCGGCAGATACCAGAACTCTTGCTGCCTCTCACAAAGATGCCTCGGGAAAAAAATCTTCTAACTTGATCCGAATCTTTCTGGCTAAACGAGAATGTAAGACTCAACCTAACTAATATAAACCAGCACAAAAGATAAAATAAAATAATTAATTTATTTTAATGATGAGTTGAAGTTTGTAAAGGATCCATCAAAGATGGCATCCACTGCAACGATAAGTAAACCGAGTACCGCCAATATAAGAGTTGAAGACCATCGACCATCCTCCCCATCCACCACTCAACCTTTCTTCACTCAGAGACACGCCAGACGAGCACAACACAGCAGCTAGCCCATGGCGGCGGGAAGCCGAACCCCCCACGTCGCTATCCTCTCAAGCCCCGGCATGGGCCACCTCATCCCCCTCGCCGAGCTCGCCAAGCGCCTCGTCCTCCACCACGGCTTCGCCGCCACCTTCATCACGTTCTCTGACTTCTCCTCCCCGGCGCAAGATGCCTTCCTCAACTCCCTTCCCCCTGGCCTCTCCTCCCTCTCACTCCCCCCCGTCTCCCTTGACGACCTCCCGGCCGATGCCCGCATCGAGACCCGCCTCTGCCACGTCATCGCCCGCTCCGTCCCCCGCCTCCGCGACATCCTCGCCACCCTCAAAGCCACCACCCCCCTCGCCGCCTACGTCATCGACATATTCGGCTTCGACACCCTCTGCATCGCCAAAGAGCTCGGCGTTCCCCACTACATGTACCGCACCACCAACTTCACGGTGCTCTCCCTCCTGTTCTACGTGCCCACCCTTCACCGGACCACCTCATGCGAGTACCGGGACCTCGCCGAGCCGGTCGTCCTCCCTGGGTGCGCGCCCATCAGGGGAGAGGACCTTCTGGACGCCATGCAAGACCGGACCAACGAGGCCTACACGTGGCTCCTCCACATCTCCGAGCGTTCAAGAGAGGCCGAGGGAATTCTGGTGAACAGTTTCGTGGAGATGGAACCGGTGGCCTCCAGGATTCTCATGGAGAACGAACCGGGGAGGCCGCCGGTCTGGCCGGTCGGGCCGCTAATCCGGGCCGGTTCGAACGACGGCGAGGAGAATTGCTCCGAGTGCTTGGAGTGGTTAGACCGTCAACCTAGTGGGTCGGTTTTATTCGTCTCTTTCGGGAGTGGTGGGACCCTGTCCATGGAGCAGCTGAGGGAGGTGGCCTTTGGGCTGGAGATGAGTGGGACCCAGTTCCTGTGGGTGGTCCGGTGTCCGAGCGACACGGGGGCTTATGGGGCCTTCTTTGGCGACAATGGTGCTGAGGACCCACTCAACTATTTGCCGGAAGGGTTCTTGGAGAGGACCAAGGGGTCCGGTTTGGTGGTCCGGTTCTGGGCTCCACAGGTTGAAGTGCTGAGCAACGGTTCGACCGGGGGTTTCTTGACTCACTGCGGGTGGAACTCGACCCTGGAGAGCGTAGTCCACGGTGTGCCTATGATTGCCTGGCCGCTGTACGCCGAGCAGAAAACGAACGCAGTGATGCTGTCGGAGACCGTGAAGGTGGCGATGAGGCCGGAGGTTGGGAAGGACGGCGTGGTCCGGAGGGAGGAGATATCGAGGGTGGTGAAAGAATTGATGGAGGGGGAGGGAGGGAAGGCGGCGAGAGACAGGATGGCCGAGCTCCGGGAGGCGGCGGCCAGGGCCTTGACGGAGGAGGGATCGTCTTACAAGGCGCTCGCCGAGGTGGCTGGAAAATGGAAAGCTGGAATAGCCGCGTGAAAACCGGATGGCGTTTAATTTCTTTGTCTGCTTGCACTTTTGTCGAGCAATAAAATAAAACTGTTTCCTCAGTTTTCCCATGTTGTCCTTCATCCGTTTGGCTTTTCTTTTTTTTTTTGTTAAAGATCCGTTTGGCTTTTGCTGCTCTCTTCGCATCAAGCGTAGATGGGCGGACGTGATCTTTGGAATCGTGCATTTTTTTTATTATTATGATATTTTAGGGAACTAGAATAATTACGCATTTAGAAAAAAAATTATTTTTTTTGCAGAGGCTCCAAATTTTTTTTTTTGTGGACAAGAGCAAAAGCGCAATTAAAATGATGGAGCACTATGCAATAAAATTTTTTTTGATAGCGACATGATACCAGACGGCAAGTGGGCCTTTTTGACAATGAAATCATAGAGATCGACATTTTGTTTGTAAAACTTTGTTCCTTTCCCTCAATATACTTCTTCTCTTACTCCCATGGTTAACCAAATATATCAAAAGTACTTTTCTAGGTATCCTCTTCCTAGGAATCTGATTCCCAGGAATCATATTCCTAGGAGGGAAAATACTTCCCGCGAACCAAACGAGCCCTACCTGTAAGTTCAGCTTTGATTCAATAAATTAGGAAAAGTATCTCACCTGCTCCTTATGCCCACAAAAATTGACTTGTTTGAAAGTGTGTGATGAGAGCACAAAAGTGCGTTATACACGTTGCTTAAATTAATATTATTGCTAACAAATAATGATAAAAGGGCTGCATAAATTTTATATTTTATTTGGCACAGATTATCGTAAATCAGAGTTTAAATGTGCATTTGGTTGACTTCTAGCCTGATTGCACTGGAACCGAATTGAACCTGGTCAAGCATACTTGCACAGGGACATATGGCAGCCATCCGGAGGCAGTGCAAGATGGATCCACTAAGGGTCTAATTTCATCATCCGGGAGGATCCAAAAGCCCGCAACACCATCCACGTCTGCATCTGATGCTTCCGGACCCGTTTCAGCTCCAACGTCGCAGCAACTGTGATCAAAGCCTCCTCCTTCTGTGATCAGCTCCTTCTTCCACTCGAACCCGTGAAACTTCCCAGCATCCCGTCCACCGTGTCAGCCTTCTCCCACGTTCCCATCCATTCCAGCCGAGATCAGCGCCTCCCAGCCTTCCGTGACCAGCTCCCGTGCACAATCCCAGCGTCCGCCTCCTCCTCGAGCCTCATGCGTCTCACCCTCCACGTCACCTCCCAGCGCGGCATCTCCTCCGGGTTATCTCACATCCGAGCCCAACGTCCGCTTCCACCCGTATCAAGCTCCCAGCATCCCGTTCTTCAGCCACACCTCTTCCGCATTCACAGGTTCTCCCAACGCGTCAACCGTGATCTGAGCGTCGATCCCACGCAAGTCCAGCTCCCGATTCGTCCGCTCATCCCGCGATCGCCTCTCCCGTGATCAACCACCCTCTCCAGCATCCTCCCAGCCGCGATCAACGTCCGAGATTCCTCTCCGTCCGCCCATCTTCACCGCGTGCGCTCAGGGGGGATCGGATACTCTCGGCTAAGAGAGAGGGGCATTCGGGGGAGGGGGAAGGCTCCGATTTGAAGAAGAAAACAGGAGGAAGAACAGGGAGCCGGCTGTTGCGGTTGAGGGAAAAGAGAAGAAGGAAACAGGGCATGCCCTGTTTCCGAAAAGAAAAAAAAAAAAAAGAGACGGAAAGGCTAGAGAGGGAAAGGCTAGTGTTTTTGTAATGGGAGGCTAACACTTTTGGTCAAGGGTGATAGAAGATCCCTTGATAGTTTGCTTTCTTCAAGTAAATTCTGAACGATTATTTTCTTTGATTTACATCTATTATATGCTCTTGGTTCTTGCATACTTATTTGTTAGATAGATCTTGTACGGTTTATATTTATTGATGCATGGGTTGTTTCGATTTTTGATTTATCGTAGACGTAACCGGCACGATAAATACTTGAATGTTGAATTCATGTTTTCAAAGTATATATTCCATGCTTAGAACTATTCTATCTAATTAATCCTTAATCAAGAATCGCAAAAATTTAATTGTTGAAAATAACATTATCAAGGGGGAATCCAGATCCCTAGCCTTCTCTATATTTTTGAACGTTGTTTCATTATTTATTATTCTATGCTTTTAACTTTTGAAGATCAACTAAAAATTACATCTAAAAATTACGCTAATAATCTATAGATCGTTTCCTGAGGAATCGACCTCGGACTTCCGAGTTATACTACTAGTGCGATTCTCCTGCACTTGGGAGAACAGTTTTATTTTTGCACCAAGTTTTTGGCGCCGTTGCCGGGGACGGCTGAGTTATTAGTATAATTTTAGATTTAATTTTTACCTTAGTAGTTAGTATTTTTCTTTTGAAAAAAAAAATTGCATCTTTACTACTATTTTTAATTCCCTGCACAGTTTGCATCAAACTCTGATATCATAGAAATTAGCCGTCTGATTTGACTCAAATTTGGGTAGCTAGTGCAAGATATATTGTTAGATAATCTGAACGGTCAGATTGACATTCTGACCTTTTTAAGACCATCAGATTAATACAAAATCTTGCTGCTTTCTATTTTAAATTTTCTGCATTTAATTTTTTTTTTTTTAGAATCAGAATTTTATTGTTATCATATCTCATTAACCCTTGTTGCTAATTGAAAATTTAAGAAAAAAAAAACTTTAAGAAAAGATCAAGGGTGATTATTCAAAACTAAAAAAAAAAGAAAAAAAAACCTAAAATTTCAAATTTCAAATTTCAAATTTCAGAATTCAAATTTCAAACGTCAACTCATAAAATTTAAAAAAAAATAATTAATTTGCTTGATCACCTATTCAATGAAATTTAATGTCATGTCATAAAACATTAAAAAAAAAATCTCTTGATTGTTGCATATAGTATAAGGCATCAGCATAAAATATTCTAAGGGCCGAACCTATTTAAAAAGATAAGGTCGGAATTTCATCATTCGTCCTTAGCCCAAAAATTACCCCAGTGCATAAATATCCTAAGCTTAACTAAAATCAACTAGACGTTGGCCCCTAAGGACATTCGAGCTCAATAGGACGAAGACCACCGAAAGTTGCACCAATTTCGCTCTGTGGCTTAGTTGATGTCTAGGCAAGCTTTGTCCCTATAAGGAAGACAGTTCATCTGTTCGAGGTAAGTGGGTTTTAAGTGGGACCTTTGCGAACGCATCGTGACCCCTCCACTTACCTGGGAGCTTACCTGGTCAACTCGGTTCATTAGATCGGATTGGAGGCTTAGGTGCCCTCTTCAAACCAGTTAGGAGCTGTCTAGAAATTTAAGAAAAACATTAGAAATTGAGGTGTAATGTTTTGTTGCATGTTTAATTGTAAATAGATTTTCGTTTTAGGGTATCTTTAGTTGGTACTTATATTTATTTAAAAAAAAAAGAGAGAGGAAAATATTTTGCATGCTAAAGTGGAATAGGGACGACACCGGTCGATTAAGTCGTACAACTTTAGAGCATCTCTTAGGACATACCCCTGAAATTCCTTCTCAATATCTCACACCTTGTGAGATGGCTGATTTAAATGAAGATGCGGGGAGTCACCACAATCGAGAACGAGAACCCCATGTTATGACTCTAAGACAATACCTACAACCGGCTAGGACTAGTCAGCCTTCATGCATAATTTTTCCTGATAATATAGGACATTTTGACATCAAACCAGGGGTAATCCAATTGCTGCCCAAGTTTCATGGGTTAGAGTCCGAAAGTCCGTATCTTCATTTAAAGGATTTTGAAGAATTGAGCATTACATTTAGAGTGCCAAACATCACCGAGGATGTCCTCAAGTTGACATTGTTTCCTTTCTCTCTAAAGGATAAGGCCAAAACATGGCTAAACTCTTTGCGACCTAGATCAATAAAAAATTGGCAAGATATGCAGAGAGAATTTTTAAAGAAGTTCTTCCCCACACAAAGGACCAACTTTTTGAAAAGACATATCAGCAATTTCCAACAAAAAGATAATGAAACATTTTATGAATGTTGGGAAAGATTTAAAGACCTTCTTCTCTCATGCCCTCATCACGGGTTCGAAACTTGGAGAACCATTAGCTTCTTTTATGAAGGTTTATCGCCACAGCTGAAACAGTTTGTAGAGACCATGTGCAATGGTAGATTTTTAGAAAAACAACCTGATGAGGCATGGGAGTATTTGGATTCCCTTGCTGAGACTGCCCAACTTTGGGATAACGGGGATAGAAACAACAAGTCTTTGTCTAAGCCTACTAGCTCTGTACAGGGAGGCCTTTACAACCTCAGAACTGAGGATGATCTTCACGCTAAAATGGCAGCCCTCACTAGGAAGGTAGAAGAAATTGAGCTTAGGAAGGTTGAGCCTGTCAAGACTATAGAGCTTAGAAACGAGTGTTGTGGTATCTGCGATATATCGGGTCATACTACTACAGATTGCCCCACCATACCGGCATTCAAGGAAGTCTTACACGATCAAGCAAATGCTATGAACTCCTACCAAAAGCCTTATAACGATCCATACTCGAATACCTATAACCCTGGTTGGAAGAATCATCCAAATTTTAGGTGGAGAAATGATCATCCTCAACAGTCACACCATTCAGCTCCTCCACCTGCACATCCTACTTTTGCATCACCACCCTCTCAGAAGCCGAATATTGAGGATACCTTGCAATCTATACAAACTTTTCTACAAGGTCAAGCTAATATCAATGCTCAAAATACTCAAAATTTTGAAGATATAAGGAACCAATTGTCGATGTTGACTACCGTCCTAAGTACCCAAGAGAAGGGTAAGCTTCCAGCTCAACCCCAACCTAATCCACAAGTGCACGGTAGTAAAAATACGGCTCCTTCTAGTTCGCATACAGAACATGCAAAGAGCATCATGACTTTGCGTAACGGAAAAGTCATTAATCAGACCGTCCCATTGAGACCGCAGGTCACTTCTAATTCTGATGCTCCCAAAGCCGATGAAAGGGACAAAGAAGAAGTTGAGGTCCCAACTTCTACCGAGAAAGTTGAATGTCCTTTTTCTCCACCTTTTCCACAACGGTTAAAGCCGTTGCAAAAGCTCGAACCTAATTCTGAAATTCTTGAGCTTTTAAATAAGTAAAGATCAACATACCTCTTCTTGATGCAATCAAACAAGTACCCTCATATGCCAAATTTTTGAAGGACTTGTGTACTGTCAAACGCCGATTAAATGTTAAGAAGAAGGCATTTTTAACTGAAAATGTGAGTGTTATATTGCAGCACAACATTCTTCCTAAATATAAAGATCCAGGTTGCCCAACCATCTCATGCATCATAGGTGACTTTAGGATAGAGCGAGCATTGTTAGATTTAGGGGCGAGTGTGAATTTATTGCCATATTCTGTATATGAGCAACTTGGTTTAGGTGAGTTGAAGCCAACCTCCGTCACTTTGCAATTAGCTGACAGGTCAGTTAAAATTCCAAGGGGGATTATCGAGGATGTATTAGTCCAAGTAGACAAGTTCTACTTTTCTGTCGATTTTATTGTATTGGACACACATCCGGCTTTGAACTCACAGTCTCAGATTCCGGTCATTTTAGGACGTCCATTCCTTGCAACTTCTAATGCATTGATTAATTGTAGGAATGGCGTCATGAAGCTTTCTTTCGGTAATATGACCTTAGAACTGAACATTTTTAATGTGTGCAAACAACCCAATGATTCCGAAGAGAGTAAGGAGGTTGATTGGGTTGAAACCATCGCAGAAGATTATTTGTTAGCTAAAGCAATTAACGACCCATTCAATGATAGCTTAATTGATTGGTGTCCTAATGGAACCAATGATGATGATTTGTCAGTCACACCTATTGTGGATAATCTGGATATCAAGATGGTCAATGGATGGAGACCAAAAGTAGGAGAATTTGAGAGATTGTCGCCTCGAGAGGTAAAAATAGTACCATCCCATGAGCAAGCACCCAAGCTCGAATTGAAACCCTTACCAAAGGAACTTAAGTATGCTTTTCTTGGACCCGAAGATGCTTTTCCTGTAATCATCTCGTCTGGACTTGATCATACCCAAGAAAGAAAATTAATTGATGTTTTAAAGAATCATAAAGGAGCCTTAGGGTGGTCTATTGCCGATTTGAAGGGAATTAGCCCCTTAATTTGCACGCACCGGATATATTTGGAGGACAATGCCAAAACGACAAGGCAAATGCAACGAAGGTTAAATCCTACAATGAGAGATGTGGTTAAGGCAGAAGTCCTCAAGTTGCTTGACGTGGGTATTATTTACCCAATTTCCGACAGCAAGTGGGTAAGCCCTACTCAAGTCGTTCCTAAGAAATCGGGTTTGACGGTAGTAGAAAATGAACAAGGTGAACTAGTTCCAACTCGTGTCCCGACGAGTTGGCGCATGTGTGTTGACTACCGAAAGCTGAATTTGGTCACACGAAAGGATCACTTTCCTCTACCCTTCCTAGACCAAGTATTGGAGAGGGTTGCAGGGCATGATTTCTATTGTTTTCTCGATGGCTATTCGGGATATTATCAAATTGAAATTTTACCGGAAGATCAAGAGAAGACTACCTTCACTTGTCCTTTTGGCACATTTGCTTTCCAACGAATGCCATTCGGGTTGTGTAATGCACCTACAACATTCCAAAGATGCATGCTCAGCATCTTTGAAGACATGAACGAGAAATTTTTGGAAGTGTTCATGGACGACTTCTCCGTTTTTGGTGACACATTTGATGATTGCCTGTCACATTTACAAGCTGTCCTAGCTCGATGTATGGAAAAGAATTTGATACTGAATTGGGAGAAATGCCACTTCATGGTGCCAAAGGGAATTGTCTTAGGACATATTGTTTCATCGAAAAGCATGAAAGTAGATAGAGCTAAGACTGATTTAATTGCTAAGCTACCTGCACCCAAGACGGCTAGAGATGTTAGATTATTTTTGGGTCACGCCGGATTTTATAGGAGGTTCATCAAGGACTTTAGTGTCATATCTCGACCATTATGTAATCTCCTATCCCTTGATACACCGTTCAATTGGACTGAAACCTGTCAGGAGGCATTCGAAAAGTTGAAGTCTATGCTTAGCACTGCACCCATTGTGCGACCACCTGATTGGTCATTACCTTTTGAGATTATGTGCGACGCTAGCGACTATGCGATAGGAGCTGTCCTAGGACAATGCAAGGATAATAAGCCATATGTCATTTACTATGCAAGCAAAACCTTAAACGATGCTCAAATGAATTACACCACCACCGAGAAGGAATTGCTTGCAGTAGTATTTGCCTTAGATAAATTTCGCTCTTATATCCTTGGTGCTCCTATTGTTATCTTCACAGACCATGCAGCATTAAAATATTTGCTAGACAAGAAAGAGGCCAAACCACGCTTAATACGATGGATACTTCTACTCCAAGAACTTGACATCACTATTAAAGATAAAAAGGGAGTAGAGAATGTGGTTGCTGACCATTTATCACGGCTAGTTTTTCATGATTCAGTGCCACAGTTTTCCATCAAGGACTCATTCCCTGAAGAGCAGTTGTTTGCACTTTCTAGTATACCATGGTATGCAGATATTGTAAATTTTCTTGTTACAAGCCGGATTCTGGAGCATTGGAGGTCGATAGATAGAAAAATTTTTTTGCGCGAAGTGAGGAATTATTACTATGACGAACCCTATTTATTTAAATATTGCAATGACCAAATTTTTAGACGATGCATACCGGATCATGATATACAAAGTGTACTTTCTTTCTGCCACACTGATGCTTGCGGTGGATACTTTGCCTCTAAGAAAACTGTTGCAAAAGTTTTGCAATGTGGTTTCTATTGGCCCACTATGTTCAAAGATGCCCACGAGTTCTGCAGGACATGTGATCCATGTCAACGTGTTGGGAGTCTAACTCATAGGCAAATGATGCCTCTTCAGCCCATTACTGCTATTGAAATTTTTGATATATGGGGCATCGATTTTATGGGCCCATTTCCACCGTTTTTTGGATATGAGTACATTTTAGTTGGGGTCGAATATGTATCCAAATGGGTAGAAGCTGTCGCTTGTAAGACCAATGATCACAAACCCGTCCTAAAGTTTTTAAAAGAAAATATTTTTTCACGATTTGGGATGCCTAAGGTTATAATTAGTGATGGTGGAAAACACTTTTGTAATAAGCCTTTTGAGACATTATTAAAAAAGTATGGTGTCACCCACAAAGTTGCTACCCCATATCACCCGCAAACTAGTGGCCAAGTAGAATTAGCCAATAGGGAGATCAAGCGTATTTTAGAGAAAACGGTGAACCCATCACGAAAAGATTGGTCCTTGAAACTATCAGATGCATTATGGGCATATCGTACTGCATACAAAACCAATCTTGGCATGTCTTCCTACCGGCTAGTCTACGGAAAAGCGTGTCATCTGCTTGTAGAAATAGAACATATATTGTATTGGGCAATTAGAAAATTGAATTTTGATTTACAAGATGCCGGTCTAGCTAGAAAATTGCAATTGAACGAGCTTAATGAGATTCGCAGAGATGCTTATGACAATGCTAAAATTTGCAAAGAACGAATGAAGATCTTACATGATAAATCAATTTTAAAAAAATCTTTTGAACCTTTGCAAAAAGTTCTTTTATATGATTTCCGCTTACATCTGTTTCCTGGTAAGTTGCGATCGAGATGGACAGGTCCTTACATTATAAAAACTGTTTTTCCACATGGGGCGGTTGAGATTGAGAATCCACGGGATGGTAGAATTTTTAAGGTAAATGGACATAGGTTAAAACCTTTTCTTGAGAATTTTGCAGATGAAGAGGACTCCTTTTCCTTAGGGGAGCCTTCTTATGACTGAGCATGAAGGCAAAGGTATGTGTATATTAGTTAGGATTATTTTTCTAGTTTTGTAGGTTTTATTTTTTGGATATCAACAGGTCAAGGTATTCTTCTTCTCTTCAATGTTATTTTCTCTACTGTCTTTCATTATAGCTTTCTTGTATCTATTACATTGAGGACAATGCAATGTTTTAAGTTGGGGGGAGGGAAGTATTTTGAAAAAAAAAAAGAAAAAAAAAGCATTCTTTTCTAAGCAAATGCACATGTATTTTTATATTGAGTTTGTGTAACTATTAAGGCAAGGAATACATGCGTACTATGACTGATCAGAGACCTATTATTAGATCCCCGCATATGTATTTAATGATTATAGGAAGGCCTCAGGAGTTCACATTTGTTTAATGCATTTATTATTAAGCCATATCTGTAAAAGAAGTACGAGTATCCTTGTCCGTACTATAAGGTTCTTAATTTGGTTTTCACATAAAGATAGAGATTGAATACCCCGGCTAGATCATCTAAGTGCCTTATGTTCCGACCTTGGTTGACCTATAATCACGTTGCAGTCACATTATATGGTTCAGTTTACCTTCCCCATCTTGAAAAAAAAATTAAAATAAATAAACAAATAAATGAGGAGATGACAAGTCTAACCTCGTGGCGTAGTCTGGTTCGAGTAATTAAGCCCGAGGGGTGTTTCACCTAATGCCTTGAGCCAACTGGATCAGGAGTCATTGGCCGAAAACTCGCTACATGGACCTTGCTAGAGCCTAAGGGGGTTGGACTATTGTAATCACCATTGGTAAAAAAAAAAAAAAAGAGCATGAATAGGGTTGGTCGGGCTGAACCCAGTGACATGTGGTAATGGCTGGTTTGACTCCATTGTATTGGACCTTTGTGTACTTTGGATATTTAGTTGGGATTGATAGCTCCTTCTTTTTATGCGAACCATTCTTGACAATTTTAGACAACATGAGATATTCCGAAAATTTGATGGATCAGGCTCTAATAAACTATAGTAAACACTTGTGAACTTGAGTAGTGCACCTAAAAATTCAAGCAGTGCTATGTTGTGGTGGAGGTATTAGTGCTCTAAGAAAGTCATACTCTTTTATGCACACTACACTTTCATATTTTCCTTGTTTTGATAGTTGCCATGCTTAAAAATATATATTAGTTACATGAGTATTAGCTTAAAATTTAGGACCTCATGTCATATTATTCATGATGTTTGCGGGTAACATCTCTACAAACCCTCACGAGACAACACTCGTCCGCTAGGGTAACCTAGGGGTTTAACGGCTTGTTGCACGAGCTAAGTGCAATCGTGATGTCCTACGAAAGTGGGTACGTATCTTAGTTTTGTGTTTTTAGCTTCAATAAAAAGTCATAGGTTAGACCACACCTTTTGTGCTCTCATTATTGTTTGCGCGTTAATTACTAGAGACTAGCAATAAGCTAGTTGGAGGGTATGATGAGAGCACAAAAGTGCGTTATACACGTTGCTTAAATTAATATTATTGCTAACAAATAATGATAAAAGGGCTGCATTAATTTTATATTTTATTTGGCACAGATTATCGTAAATCAGAGTTTAAATGTGCATTTGGTTGACTTCTAGACTGATTGCACTGGAACAGAATTGAACCTGGTCAAGCACACTTGCACAGGGACATATGGCAGCCATCCGGAGGCAGCACAAGATGGATCCACTAAGGGTCTAATTTCATCATCCGGGAGGATCCAAAAGCCCGCAACACCATCCACGTCTGCATCTGATGCTTCCGGACCCGTTTCAGCTCCAACGTCGCAGCAACTGTGATCAAAGCCTCCTCCTTCCGCGATCAGCTCCTTCTTCCACCCGAACCCGTGAAACTTCCCAGCATCCCGTCCACCGTGTCAGCCTTCTCCCACGTTCCCATCCATTCCAGCCGAGATCAGCGCCTCCCAGCCTTCCGTGACCAGCTCCCGTGCACAATCCCAGCATCCGCCTCCTCCTCGAGCCTCATGCGTCTCACCCTCCACGTCACCTCCCAGCGCGGCATCTCCTCCGGGTTATCTCACATCCGAGCCCAACGTCCGCTTCCACCCGTATCAAGCTCCCAGCATCCCGTTCTTCAGCCACACCTCTTCCGCATTCACAGGTTCTCCCAACGCGTCAACCGTGATCCGAGCGTCGATCCCACGCAAGTCCAGCTCCCGATTCGTCCTCTCATCCCGCGATCGCCTCTCCCGTGATCAACCACCCTCTCCAGCATCCTCCCAGCCACGATCAACGTCCGAGATTCCTCTCCGTCCGCCCATCTTCACCACGTGCGCTCAGGGGGGATCGGATACTATCTATAAAGCTCCCTCTCGGCTAAGAGAGAGGGGCATTCGGGGGAGGGGGAAGGCTCCGATTTGAAGAAGAAAACAGGAGGAAGAACAGGGAGCCGGCTATTCCGGTTGAGGGAAAAGAGAAGAAGGAAACAGGGTATGCCCTGTTTCCGAAAAGAAAAAGAAAAAAAAAAGAATAAGAGAGGGAAAGGCTAGAGAGGGAAAGGCTAGTGTTTTTGTAATGGGAGGCTAACACCTTTGGTCAAGGGTGATGGAAGAACCCTTGATAGTTTGCTTTCTTCAAGTAAATTCTGAACGATTATTTTCTTTGATTTACATCTATTATATGCTCTTGGTTCTTGCATACTTATTTGTTAGATAGATCTTGTACGGTTTATATTTATTGATGCATGGGTTGTTTCGATTTTTGATTTATCGTAGACGTAACCGGCACGATAAATACTCGAATGTTGAATTCATGTTTTTAAAGTATATATTCCATGCTTAGAACTATTCTATCTAATTAATCCTTAATCAAGAATCGCAAAAATTTAATTGTTGAAAATAACATTATCAAGAGGGAATCCAGATCCCTAGCCTTCTCTATATTCTTGAACGTTGTTTCATTATTTATTATTCTCTGCTTTTAATTTTTGAAGATCAACTAAAAATTACATCTAAAAATTACGCTAATAATCTATAGATCGTTCCCTGAGGAATCGACCTCGGACTTCCGAGTTATACTACTTGTGCGATTCTCCTGCACTTGGGAGAACAGTTTTATTTTTGCACCAGTGTGGCTTTCCATAAAGCTTTATAAATTAGACATATCACTGTACAATTATTTAAGAACTAGCAAAAGAATTTAACATAGGATTACTAGTCTGCTGCGAGCTTTCAGCGGGGCTTATCCTTGCATGATTGAGGATGAACAAGCTGGAGAAGGGGAGAACGATGGATTTAAGTCTTCCTCAACTCTCTGAAGGGGAAAGGGGATAGAGACTTCTCAGCTTAGGTTTCGCCATTTCCATGTTGAAGCAGCGGAAGTATTCTTCTTTGGTACGTGGTGGAAGAGAGACGGGAATATTTACATGAATGGGGTTTCTTGTATCCAATAGTCCTCCCGAAAATGGATGTTCTTTCCATTTCTTAGCTCGAAGGAGAGGCAATTCCAAAGGCCGAGAGGTCGTGTGTCATGAGTTCATCTGCATGTGACGCTCTTCATCTAAAAGGTGGCATAAAATTGTCTACCAACCAGGAGTTTGCTAGCTCGGCGAGGCGTACGGATTACTACGGGCTGTGAGATATGGACGGATATTGAGGAGACCATTGGTCATGTTCTTTTGGAGTGCCCCAAGGTTAGAAAGATATCGAATAGGTCATCGGTACCTTTACCCCAGTCGGTGGAGTCGGTACAGGACTTGATTCACCTACTGAGAGTTTCCATGCGGAGTCCCAATTCTGCTGAGATGAGGATCCTCAGAGCATACTTGGCTTATTATATATGGCTGGACAGGAATGCCGATCTGTTTAAGGGTAGGAGGTCGTTTCCGAGGATGGTGGTGGATAAAGCTATGCTACACGCGGGAGAGGTCACCGTATCTGCCGCATTGTTCTCTTCCAGAATGGCCAGGGACATTTGGGGTGCTCTTTCTGCTGTTACAGCACCCAGATTTGCCCTAGTTTCTTGGGTGCCCCCATCCTTTGGTCATCTCAAAGTGAACTTTAACGGTAGCAACGTGTCTGGAGGTGTTGGATTTGTAATCAGAGATTCTTTTAGCAGACTGGTAGCAGCTGGTGGTCGCCATATGTCAAGACTCACTATTAATGGGGCAAAGCTCTTGATGACCCAAGGATCGATTTAAAGATTGATTTTGATGATCACAAAACTTTGAAGTATAATTACTAATGTTTGTGTTGCAAGAAGAAAGATATTTATTTTGCTAGAAACATAACAAATTGGAAGAACACAAGAAGGCCTCCAAAGCTCTCAAGAAAAGTTGGAAGAAAGCTACAATTTATTGGCCCAAGTCTCAAGTTCAAAGGATTCAATTTAGAAGAGCAAGTTTTAAGAAAAATTCAAAGGAAAGGCACTCGAGTCGACTCCTACAGTTCCGAGTCGACTCCAAGGAGCAACAGACAGCCGGACAGAAAGATTCATCTCAGAACCTGTCAACGAGTCGACTCCTGAAGAGCGCGAGTCGACTCCGATGCTTGCCGAGTCGACTCCAGGGTAGTACGAGTCGCCTCCAGGGAGTCACAGACAGAAAGACAGAGAAGTTATTTTGGACCCTGAGAGCCGAGTCGACTCCAGTGGAACGCGAGTCGACTCCGATGGTTGGCAAGTCGACTCCAAAGAAAGTGAGAGTCGACTCTCAGAGGAACACAAGGAAAAAGTCAGAGAACGTTTTTTTTCGAACTCTGAGATTCGAGTCGACTCCCGCAATACGCGAGTCGACTCCTAGACACCGCGACCCCAAAGAAGACAGAAGACCAATCTGCTGTGTCTGAGAGCCGAGTCGACTCCCGCAAAATTCGAGTCGACTCCAAGGCAGCGCGACCCCAAAATACAGAGGATCAGTTTTCGGACTCTGAGATTCGAGTCGACTCCCAGACAGCTCGAGTCGACTCCAAGGCAGCGCTACACCAAGATGGCAGAAGGCTGTGTTTCGAAAACTGAGAGCCGAGTCGACTCCGGAACAATTTGAGTCGATTCCAAGACCAGACAAGCCAAAAATACAGAGAATCAGTTTTCGGGCTCTGAGAGCCGAGTCGACTCCAAGAGAATCCGAGTCGACTCGAGGAAGAAAATCAGAAAGTATGTCCTCTGAATTCATGAGATGAGCCGACTCCGAAGATGCCAAGTCAGCTCCAGATGTTGGCGAGTCGACTCCGGGTTAAGACGAGTCGACTCCCAGTCGAGGATGCACAATAATTCAAATTTGGAACAGTGGCCGAGTCGTCTCCAGTAAAGCACGAGTCGACTCCTGCAACAGACGAGTCGACTCCTGATCGCGCGAGTCGACTCCGATCCCAACGGTAATATTGTCAGGAAGTGCAGACTGTGTCCAACGGCTCTATTTTTGTCTCTAACGGCTATATTCTTGTTTCCACGCCATCTAAAGCTATAAAAACAAGAAGAGAGCTAGGGGAGAAAAAAATGGAAGTGGGAGAAAACATTTAGAAAAGAGATTACAAGGAAAATCTCCCATAAGCACAAAAAGGGCCATTCAAAGTGAAATAGAGAGAAGAAGAGCATCCAAGTGAATCCCAAAGCTTCCTCTTCATCCGTGTGCTGCCTCGGAAATCCTCTACTTCGTGCCAAATCAGAAGAGGGTCAAGTAAAGAAGAAGCCGAGCTCCTTCATCTTCAAAACTCGTTTGAGGGCTTCTCTTTACTCTCTTTGTTTATATTGTTATATTTGCTTATTTAAGAAGCTTTGATTTGTTTTACACTTTGTTTTAATATCCTGTAACTTGATTCAATCAAGGGATTGAATCAAGGGGTTAAGGGTTGTTGGTAAGCCAAAGGGAAAACCAACGGTGTTAGATTTGTTGGTGAGCCGAGGGTAAAACCAACGTGTAAGGGTTCGATTGTGATCCCGGGAAAACAATCGGAGTGGTTCTAGTCGGTGAGCCTGGGAAAACCGACCGAGTTCGTTGTGCGCTCGTAAAACAACAAGTTGGGTTGTGAGCTTGTAAAACAACCGGCTGTAATCTGTAGGATTATAGTGAAATTCCCAAGAGGACTTGGGGAGTGGATGTAGGTGCTGGGGTGCACCGAACCACTATATGTTTGTTGTGTTTGTAATGCTTCTTGTTATTGTCTAACATACACACTTACTCACTTAGATAAATTGCATGCTTAACTATTATCCGCGAATTCTTTAGTAGCAAGCATATTCAATCAAGTCACATTCTATACATCAAACTGTTGCTAAGTTTAACTTTCACTGTGCATCTATACAACTTAGCATAATTAATCAAAAACTTTTAGAAGTAGGTTAAAAGTTTTAAAAGACCCAATTCACCCTCCCTCTTGGGTTGTATCTACTGGGCAACAAGTGGTATCAGAGCGGGTGCTCAAATATTATTTGTAGTCTTAACCGACTAGAGCCAAAGATCATGACAACCCCACATTACGTATTACTTGCTGAGGGACTTTCCACAAACAGACCTCCACTGTTTGATGGATCTAACTATATTCAATGGAAAGCTAGAATGAAAATCTTTACTCAATCACAAAACTATGAGTTATGGAATGTCATAACAAATGGCCTACACACACCCACGAAATTAATTGAAAGTATGTTCGATAAAAATTTGGCTGAACTAAATGCTAAGGCTATGAACCTTCTCTACTGTGCATTTAATAAAAATATTTTCAACCAAATTTGTATATGTTCATCTGCCAAACAAATATGGGATACTCTTGAAGCAACTTATGATATTTCCGAAGAACCCCATGTTAGTCTACTTGAGGATAATTGCAAGACTAACATTGAGCATGCAGGAAACACTCTAAATCAGGAAGAAAGATTCAAAAGCTTCCTAAAGACAAAGAAGAAGAGGAAGGTAGAAGAAAGGAAGAAAGAGATAAAAAGAAAGAAAGCCTTGACCAAGAAAGAGTCAAGCAAGAAATTAAAAGTTAGGAGCAACAATGATGATATTAGCTCCAAGGAACTACAAGTGGTAACTAACTCGTGCTTTATGGCACAAGAAGACAAGGTAAAATCTGAATCTACTCTTACCTCAAATAATTTTCAAGAAGAATTCTCTTATGATGAATTATTAAATGCTTTTCATGATTTGTATGGTGAATGTAGAAAATTAGCTGTGAAGAATAAAAATCTTAAGAAACTAAATCTGAAAATTTCAAAAGAAAGAAATTCTAATGATGAAATACAAGATAAACTAAATTCTGAAAATGAAATTTTAAGGTTAAATTCAGAACAATTAATTCAGAAAAATCAGAATTTAATTAAAGAAAATCAAAACTTAAGTAAAGAAATTAACCAATTGAAGTCTTTTATTAACAAATTTACTGTAAGTTCAGAAAGATTAAAAATGATGTTTGAAAGCCAACATGCAGATTTTGATAAATCAAAATTTGGCTTAACTCCTTCACTTAGCAATAAATCCCTAAAGAAAAAGGTTATCAATTCACCAAGCAATCCATTAAATAAGATAACTTATTTCAAACATGAAAAGAATGGGCATAACAACTTTACCTATCGTTCTAACATAATTAAATCAAGTAGTAAAGTTATTACAATTAAACAAATTTGGGTTCCAAAAGGAACTATATGTCCTAACTCTCAAGAACCCAAGCAAGCTTGGGTACCCAAAATGAAAATATGAGGATGTAGATTAAGGTGTGCCAAGATACCCATGAAACAAATAGAACTTTCATACAAATGGGTGTTCTAGACACACATTAAAGAGTGAAACTTAAAATACACTTATGAAAAGTAATTAAAAAATAATAATAATGAAATCAGTAATCCTTGCATCTCATCATTATTTTTGCTTTAGTATTTGATATGAATTGCTAGTATTGATCAATTTTGTGATATAGAAAATACTTTTGGAAATATAATCAAATCATTTCATTTTATAGTATACTTTACTCACTATTGGATAAGTTGCTAAATGATTAATCAATTTATTAAGAACAACTCTATGAATTCTCTATATGCTTGATTGAGAGTTTTTATCCTTGGCATTATTGTTTATTGATCTTAGATATGATAATGTGTACTTGGTGTGCATTTGAATATATGCACTATGAATATCATGATTAAAGAAACCATCCTTGGCACATAGAATCAACTCATGCTAGTATGTACTTAATCTCAAAAGACCTTGCCATAGGCTTACTTAGATTATCTACTTAAAGGTCAAAGTTTTGCTATGCATGCTAACTAAGGAAACAAACAAAAATCATTTCTAAATCTAAAGATGTTGTTTCCATCTCTAAGTTTTCAAAAGCTTACATTGGATTTGTTCTTGGAAAATAAAACTGAAGTATTTTTCTGTATTTACTAAATCTTGTAAAAGCGTTTCAAATGAAAAAGGTTTCCAAACTGTGAAGATCATGGCACAGTGTTGAAAACCAAAATCCTGATTAAGGTTATACAGAAAATAATATTAAATTCAATTATTTCAGCTCCAAGGACATCATAAGTAAAATAGGGTTAATAGAATTCTTGAAGAAATGAAAAAGACAATTATGTATGATAGTCATCTACTTAAATAATTTTTAAAAGACTATCATCACTGCTTGTCATACATATGATTTCTATTAGATCTATTTTTGATGAAAATTTTGATCTTCTGAAAAATGAAAAATGAACCATTGCATATCTTTCATATTTTTCAGTCGTACATGTTATGCTTGATATGCTCTTATGAAAATAATGCCAAATCTGATAGAGATATGTCTATCCTTGGATATCATTCATCAAGCAATGCATATAGAACATTCATGAAAAGATTCTAGTTGTAGAAATATGAATTCATTTTATTCTCTATGAGACTAATGATTTATTATCAAGATACTAAAATTAGATTATATATGTATATGGTTAATCTTTTACATATAACAATCTGAAAACTTGTTAATAATTAGAACCAAATTGAGTTTTTCATAAATGCACTCAATAAAAAAAAATTGATAACTACTAAAAGACTAAATCAAGAAAAGATGAAATAGATCTTGATAAAATTCTTGCATGATTAGAAGTAAAGATCACCATTATCATCTGCTTGCTTTATGAGCTTTATATTCTGTCAAATGAATGTGTAGAATACACTCCTATGTGGTTATTTCATTAAAAAGGGATCTATGTAAAATAACCACCTTATTTGAAAACACTCATTACAAATATGATAAAGCAATATGTGATTTGGAACAAACATCAAAAGCATGATATATAAAAGCTTAAGTAACCTTTTTGATAGAAAGTAATAGTGATAAATCTATGCATCAAAAAGAAGAATTTGTGATATCTTATTTGCTCAAAGTATGCATTGATGACATCATTTTTGGTTCTACTAATGAAGAGTTATATGAAGATTTTACTTAGCTCATGTAAGGTGAGTTTGAAATATATATAATGAATGAATTAACATCTTCTCTCAAACTCCAAATTAAGACAAACAAGAAAGGGAGATCTTCATTGACCAAAGTTAGTCCACAAGAAAACCCTTATAGAAGACTGGCATGAAGAAGGTATATCTATGACCCCATCTTGTAGAATTTGAAAAGGATGAGCAAAGTAGATCTATTGTTTAAAGCTGTATTGAAGTATGATAGAATAATTATTTTATCATACAGCTAGTAGACCTGAATGTATGCTTATTATGTGACCTTATGCAAGACTTCAATCCAACTTTAATGAATCATATTTTGAAAGAAACAACCGTTTAAGATAAGTTGATTAGAACCTAGCTAACATATCCTTTTGATAATTATCTTAAGCAAATAGAATCTAAACTAAATTGATTTTGGAAATAAGAAATTGATTTGACCTTGATAAATCTTTCCATTGCCTCACATGCTTGTCCTTGAACTATCTTGGTTAATGAAACTATTTCTTTAGTTCAAGTGATATGTGCTTGCTTATATTTAGGCAATCTCTTGAGTAAAGTGACTCGATATTCAACTATTATCTTATCTTAAATTGAGTCATCTAGTTAGAAATATGTTGGATGAATGGGTTGTATCTTAAAGAAACTAAAGACTTTCTTTCAAGAAAGAAAAGGAGTTTGGTAATAATGCAGAATCCTTGAGCAAGAAAATGAGTGATTTCAGCTTGAAGGACACCTCCACATAAGATACAATAAACATTCACATGCAAACAAGAGAGAGGATCTTCTTCAGCCAAAAGTTCACACATAAGAAATCTAGTTTGGCTTGAAGAACATATAATGAATAAGTAAGTCTAGATATCTCTCTCATAAATTAGCTGAGCAAAGTCAATAACTTTAAATCTTATTATGACATGATTAAAATCATTAATTGTTAATCTTTTGATATCATGTCCATATATGTATTAATTGACTTATGCTTTTGGAAATTGTTTCATGGTTTGCTCAAACTAAAATATTTCTATGGATATATCATAACCATGAAATACACAAGTATATGATTAAAACTTTGATTTAGAATGACTTGTGAGAAGCTACGAATTCTTGGGCATAATGAAAATATTGTTTGCATGATATACCTCTATATGATACATTTGATTATTTCTTTATTCTGCTCTTTCATGTAAATTACTTGAGAATAACAAAATGAAAGAGAGATAAAGAAAAGAAAGTGAACATTATTCAAGAGAAGTAAAGATCTAAGTAAAAGGCAAATACTTCAATCTTAAGGAAAAGCAAAACAAGCATAATATATTCGGCACATTTGGAAGGAATAAAATCCATAATTAATTACACTTAAACAGGGAGAGTTTGAAGTAAACATTTTAACCTTTCTATATTGCTCATCATAGGGATGGTGCCAATGGGGAGGCTAGTGGTAGTACCCGGCACTATTTGACCCAACTGTTCGGTATAGGGCATATTAGGGACGGCACAAGAGGGAGGCTAGTGGTAGTACCTCGTGCCCCTTCCCAACTCCACCGGATAGGGAGCAAATAGAGTATAGAGCATAAGAAAGTTATAAATGAAAGACAAAGTAAATGAAAGTATATAAGAAGAATCAAGTCAAATTTTTTAATCACTTGAAAACACACTTTAAGGATGAAATCAGTGCAAAATTATATTTAAATAGGGGGAGTTTATTTGAAAAGAATTGATTTTGATCCTTAACATTCTTACTCTTAATATTCTAATGCATGACTTAATACATAATATATTTTGCATATGGCATGATGCTTTAAATTATGGATTCTCAATATTTTGTAATGCTTCATGCTTGGACAATTTGATTGATTGTTTGAAATACTACATAAAATTTTTGTTGGGTAAGAAAATTCAGATTTGTCATTCACAATCATCGTTAAAATATGAAAGTTGAAATGAGAAGAGAAAGATATCTCTATTTAGGCAAAATGAATTGATCTTGATCTATCTTTCTACTTGCCTAACTTTGATACATAATATCCTAATACTTGTTAAAATATCCTCCATTTTGTATCGAAACTCAATACTAAATACAAAGATTCTGAAAATGCTCTAATGTTATTGAAATATGTGTTTTCAATCTTAGTAATTTAAGATGAGCTACAAAGTAGAAGATACATATCTCAAATTTTGAGAGCCTTCTTGGAAATTCTTATGAAAATTCAGAATCTGATTTTGTATAAAAGCTTAAACTCAATATGATTTCTAAATAAAATCTTAATTTAAGAAAAACAGAATTAATTTTGATGCCTTGGCTTATTGCTCCGATACGCATCCGAAACATATCTTTTCTTATCATTAAAATCTACTAATATTGGTCTAAATGATCAATGATCTTGATTGCAAGCAAATATTTTTAAATATATGATTTTATTTTGATATTAAAAATATTTATTGTGCTTCATGTATACATTGCTGAAAAACTATGATTAAGAAATTGAGTTCTATAAATATATATATTTCAATGATCATCTATATGTTTTTCTCTCCGACATTATTAAAGACAAAATAGAGTGAATGATCTTAAAGCTAGAAATATTTCAGCTCACTCAAATGATTCTAAAAGAAAGAAAATGTAAATGCTTTTGAAAGAAACTGAGCTTCAAATGAATCATTTTCTGATTAATAATTCTATACATTTTCTCTAAGATTAGGAGAAAGCATAACTTGTTCTTAAAGGATTAGGAAGAGTGACTACTATAAATTTTGAATAATTCTAGATCACTCTACACTCTCGATATCAAAAGAAAAGAATGATTAAAGAGGAATGCATCTTTTGAGGGGGAGCTTTAGATATTCTAAAGATACTTTAATTTGATGCATACCTTGAATTTTATGGATTGATTTTGATGAACCTCCTTATATTGCAAGACATGCTTTAATTACCTTGAGATGAGTTCTATAAAGGTTGTCTTATCTCAAACCTTGAGTCTTATGAAAATAAGCTGAAACTTATAGAAAATAATGCTCTCCAATATTTATCATCTGAAATTTAAATCTGAAAATTTTTACGATACACCTTGAGGCTTGTTATTTGGTTAGTATATCCTATGCATCAATCATGAACCAAATTACAATTCAAATAGTTGATCTTAAGAGCCTCTAACTTAATGAAAAAGGGGGAGAATAATGTGTTGAATTTTCTAGAGTACCTCATAGAAAATCTATTTTGGAATTCACTAATGAGTCCTAATTGGCTTGCTCTTTAGAACTTCAATTTTGTGCCAATTCATATCTCTATATATATATCAAATTGTGCTTATTTTCTAAAAGAATAAAAGAAAGTTTGTAAAAGAGCTCTAAGATGTATCAAAAACTGAATTCATATTTTGGTATTTGTGCCCCAATGCTCTTATTATCATAAAAGAACCTTGAAGTCATTAAGAATTAATGATCCAACATGATGATATGTCTTTCAAATATATAAGTTTTGATCTTTTACTCTGAAAATTAATTAAATTGCTCTCATGTTGATAAAATACTTAATAGATTGGGCAAAAGGTCTTAAATGAACAAGCTTTCATACTTATTAAAGAGAGGTTAGATTTCCACTCATGTGTTTTCTTGAATATCATTTGTGGTACTTCTTGTATTAACCTAAGGAAGATTCCACCTATACTTGATTAGAAAACTATCTGTGGTATCAAATTAGAAAACTTCTTGAAATCACATTCGATGTGTTTTGCTCTGAAATTATCTTAATTGGCTCTGATCTATACTCATTAATCTGATTCTAATATTATTGCCTTGAGTTATATGATTCATATATGATTAATCTTATTTGAGTATTCTGATCTTTGTGCTTAATGTTTCACTATCTTTTTGATGTTGTCAAAAAGGGGGAGAAATATCTAAGTATATGTTCATAATGCTTTGTGTTTTGTATTGAATACAAATCAGCTTAAATTGAAATATGTTGATTGTGTTAAGCTGATTAAATCTAAAGCATTATCATGAAGTATGTTCTTAAATATATATGTTTTTACTTCATGCAACTTAGCTATGCATTACTTCTAGAACACAATATATCTTATATTGCATATACTCCAAGTTTTGTCATCATCAAAAAGGGGGAGACTGATGACCCAAGGATCGATTTAAAGATTGATTTTGATGATCACAAAATCTTGAAGTATAATTACTAATGTTTGTATTGCAAGAAGAAAGATATTTATTTTGCTAGAAACATAACAAGTTGGAAGAACACAAGAAGGCCTCCAAAGCTCTCAAGAAAAGTTGGAAGAAAGCTACAATTTATTGGCCCAAGTCTCAAGTTCAAAGGATTCAATTTAGAAGAGCAAGTTTTAAGAAAAATTCAAAGAAAAGGCACTCGAGTCGACTCCTACAGTTCCGAGTCGACTCCAAGGAGCAACAGACAGCCGGACAGAAAGATTCATCTCAGAACCTGTCAACGAGTCGACTCCTGAAGAGCGCGAGTCGACTCCGATGCTTGCCGAGTCGACTCCAGGGTAGTACGAGTCGCCTCCAGGAAGTCACAGACAGAAAGACAGAGAAGTTATTTTGGACCCTGAGAGCCGAGTCGACTCCAGTGGAACGCGAGTCGACTCCGATAGTTGGCAAGTCGA
This sequence comes from Phoenix dactylifera, assembly GCF_009389715.1. NCBI lineage: Eukaryota > Viridiplantae > Streptophyta > Magnoliopsida > Arecales > Arecaceae > Phoenix > Phoenix dactylifera. The sequence continues at coordinate 4,207,949 of NC_052395.1, read as the reverse complement.
CTCCAAAGAAAGTGAGAGTCGACTCTCAGAGGAACACAAGGAAAAAGTCAGAGAACGTTTTTTTTCGGACTCTGAGATTCGAGTCGACTCCCGCAATACGCGAGTCGACTCCTAGACACCGCGACCCCAAAGAAGACAGAAGACCAATCTGCTGTGTCTGAGAGCCGAGTCGACTCCCGCAAAATCCGAGTCGACTCCAAGGCAGCGCGACCCCAAAATACAGAGGATCAGTTTTCGGACTCTGAGATTCGAGTCGACTCCCAGACAGCTCGAGTCGACTCCAAGGCAGCGCTACACCAAGATGGCAGAAGGCTGTGTTTCAAAAACTGAGAGCCGAGTCGACTCCGGAACAATTTGAGTCGACTCCAAGACCAAACAAGCCAAAAATACAGAGGATCAGTTTTCGGGTTCTGAGAGCCGAGTCGACTCCAAGAGAATCCGAGTCGACTCGAGGAAGAAAATCAGAAAGTATGTCCTCTGAATTCATGGGATGAGCCGACTCCGAAGATGCCAAGTCAGCTCCAGATGTTGGCGAGTCGACTCCGGGTTAAGACGAGTCGACTCCCAGTCGAGGATGCACAATAATTCAAATTTGGAACAGTGGCCGAGTCGTCTCCAGTAAAGCACGAGTCGACTCCTGCAACAGACGAGTCGACTTCTGATCGCGCGAGTCGACTCCGATCCCAACGGTAATATTGTCAGGAAGTGCAGACTGTGTCCAACGGCTCTATTTTTGTCTCTAACGGCTATATTCTTGTTTCCACGCCATCTAAAGCTATAAAAACAAGAAGAGAGCTAGGGGAGAAAAAAATGGAAGTGGGAGAAAACATTTAGGAAAGAGATTACAAGGGAAATCTCCCATAAGCACAAAAAGGGCCATTCAAAGTGAAATAGAGAGAAGAAGAGCATCCAAGTGAATCCCAAAGCTTCCTCTTCATCCGTGTGCTGCCTCGGAAATCCTCTACTTCGTGCCAAATCAGAAGAGGGTCAAGTAAAGAAGAAGCCGAGCTCCTTCATCTTCAAAACTCGTTTGAGGGCTTCTCTTTACTCTCTTTGTTTATATTGTTATATTTGCTTATTTAAGAAGCTTTGATTTGTTTTACACTTTGTTTTAATATCCTGTAACTTGATTCAATCAAGGGATTGAATCAAGGGGTTAAGGGTTGTTGGTAAGCCAAAAGGGAAAACCAACGGTGTTAGGTTTGTTGGTGAGCCGAGGGTAAAACCAACGTGTAAGGGTTCGATTGTGATCCCGGGAAAACAATCGGAGTGGTTCTAGTCGGTGAGCCTGGGAAAACCGACCGAGTTCGTTGTGCGCTCGTAAAACAACAAGTTGGGTTGTGAGCTTGTAAAACAACCGGCTGTAATCTGTAGGATTATAGTGAAATTCCCAAGAGGACTTGGGGAGTGGATGTAGGTGCTGGGGTGCACCGAACCACTATATGTTTGTTGTGTTTGTAATGCTTCTTGTTATTGTCTAACGTACACACTTACTCACTTAGATAAATTGCATGCTTAACTATTATCCGCGAATTCTTTAGTAGCAAGCATATTCAATCAAGTCACATTCTATACATCAAACTGTTGCTAAGTTTAACTTTCACTGTGCATCTATACAACTTAGCATAATTAATCAAAAACTTTTAGAAGTAGGTTAAAAGTTTTAAAAGACCCAATTCACCCCCCCTCTTGGGTTGTATCTACTGGGCAACAGCTCCGGATAGCGTGGACGAGCTTATCTTATGCGAGGCGGATACTTAGTGCTCCGAGCGGATGTATCTCGACGGGGATTTATCTGTGGTGATTGGCTAGATCCGGAGAGAGGACTGGTATGGTGATGGTCATCCCTTCATCCGAGAGACCCGCAGACTGGCTTAAGAGATGGACGATTTTCAGGCAGCACATATATTTGAGAGGCAAATAAGGCAGCAGATTGGGTCACTTCCTTTGTTGTCCGGCATGCCGGAGAGATCTTTTGGACTTCAGCAGTAGACATTCTTTCTTTTTTGTTTCTTTTACTTTCTCGTGATTTGGCAGGATGTACTCACGTTAGAGTTTTATAAATTATTATTTTTATTAAAAAAAAAGCGATAAAATAACGTGTGTCTATTTTGACTGTTTCCTCAGTTTTTGCATGCTGTCATTCATCCGTTTGGCTTTTGCTGGTTTTGCAGGATGCACTCACATTTTGCTGGTTTGTTATCATCAAGCGCGGATGGGCAGACGTGATCTTTGTTTAAGAATCGTAGATGTTTTTATTATTATGATTTTTCAGGAAACTAGATTAATTACGCATTTAGAATTTATTTTTTTTTTGTCTCCTTTTTCTTTTTTCTTTTTTTATTATGGACAAGAGCAAAAGCGCAATTAAAATGATGGAGCACTATGAAGCAACAACAAAAAAAAAAAAAAAAAATGATGGCGACAGGATACTAGACGGCAAGTTGACCTTTTGAAAATGAAATTGTAGATACCGAGGATCTGTTATGGTCAAGCAACTTGCTCATATTGGTTGCACAACTTTGGTCAACATGTTCATCATTAAAGTTTTGTTTCAATATCCTTTGTATGTTTACATAATTGTTATGTAGGTCAAATCTCAATAATTGGATTAAAGAAAACGAGACGGATTTTTGATCTCTATACTGGTTTAGCCGGTTAAGAGTTTTCAAAACTTTATGGAAATTTAGAATACTATCCTTCATATCCCGATATCTTGAAATATCCTCAGCAACTCAGCATCTGCTACCGCCTCCTTCTCCATCCATGATTCTTTCTCACTTCTCCAACCCAAACCCCATTACCAACCCAACGAAGTTCCTCCTCACCCAAAATTCCCCCTGAATGGAGTCCACCCAAAAAACAATTGTAACGGTAAGAAGAAAAAAAATATGGCTTATAAAAAAAATAACTCGGATTTAGTTGGAGTTTTCAAATAAAAGAGATAAAAAGTAATTTTAATATAGAATAAGATTTCATACATTATATGAAAAAAAAATCTATATAAAATATTGAAAAAGTTAGATTTGATTGAGAATTGTAATAAATTTTTCTTCAAAAAGTGCTCTTAAATTTTAAAATAGAATGAAATAAATTCTTCCCATCTATTAAGAGCATAATAAATATTACTTTTAGCATGATTGACTGTCAAAATAATATTAATGATGCTAGAGGGATAGATCTAGGGCTGGAAGTGGGCTCGGGCCGGCCCGAAGCCCATCGGGCCGGGCCGCCCGCGGGCTGGGCTATGGGCTAGGCTCAATACAGTTCGGGCCGGGCTCGGGCTGAATGATTAAGCCCATATCTATTTCGGGCCGGGCTCGGGTATATCATTGGCCCGGCCGGGGCCCGTCCAAGTCAGAGGCCACCTCCAGCCCGAATCGCGGGCCCGTCTGCCACCCGGCCCAAACCCGAATCCCCTAAATGTAATCGCCTGAATCGACATCGCGGGCAGCGGCTAATTTAGCAGAGGCGGAGCGGTCCGAGTGGACGAGCAGTGGCCGGTGGAGGCGACGAGGCGACAAGCACTGAAGCTAGGGTTTCTCCGGTCGTCGTCGTCGTCGTCGACCGTCCAAGATCTTCATCTCTTCGACGGTCCGTCGTGGTGAAGAGGAGTCCCGACCACCCTATCATCGGCGAAGCTAGGTTTTGAGGTACGATTACCTTCGTTTTGGTTAGGATTTGCAGAGGCGCAGAGTGGACGAGCGGCGGAGGCGTGGAGCTAGGGTTTCTCCGCTTTTTCTTGTCAGCTTGTCGCCGGTCGCCAGCCATCGTCGTCGACCGCCAAGCTCGGCGAAGCGGGGAAACCCTAGATCTGAGGGCTCTTCGACCGTCCATCGCGATCTTCCATTATCTTTATTTGTTTTGGGATTTGGCATTTAGTCCGCTCATGCAAGCTTCACTTGAATTTCTATCAATTTTGATTCTTTGAATGTCAGTTTTTGCCTTTTGGTTTTGGTAGTTTCGGACCTTCGGTACTTCCAAGCTCCAGCTTTAGTTTCAGTCATTTTGGCATCACCGAGAAAATTCACTCAAAATTGTTTACTCTGGATATTATACATTGTTAGTGGCTATTGCTGACATGAAAACAATGGGAAAGATTCTCAAATTAGCTTATAAACAAATGGCAAGCCCATGGATGTATGCCTATGTTAAATTTTTGGTTCTTTTCCTTGCAATATTTTTTGGATATGGTGCAAATTGTTTTGTATTTCTGTTGCATTTTTACGGTTACCGTATACGGTATATCATTCTACATCTTCAGGCTACATAGTACACTTGTCATTGAGGTTGACATGTAACTCTTATTAGAATATTTTTAATCTTTGAGTTAACTGCAATGTTGTGCATCTGTAAATTTTAGTATCTGACAGGTCATATTGTATCTACTTATAAATGTCTGTAAGACTGTAACTTCTTGTTTGAGGCATGATGAAGCTACATTGTGATAAATAAATTGTCAATGGTTAGTAATTAATCTTGCTTTACATGAATCATTTCTATTGGTTTTGGTATTTCTATTGCTATAGTTTTGGTATTCCATTATCTTCAATAGTTTTGATATTCCTATTGCTATAGATTAAATGATATTTTTTTTGTGGTTAAATTTGTAATGTTTATTTTTTTATTTGGGCAGATTATTTTTACTAATGTCTCATTCTAAAGTGGGTGAAAATGAGACTGTTGAAGATTTAAGGAATGAGGATGATAGAAATGAAGATACTGCTGAAAATGTTTATGACAATTCTTCTAGAAAAAGATCTTGGGTATGGAATCACTTTATCGAGGAAAAAAATTCTGAAGGGTCAATAGCTAAGTGCAAATATTGTAAAAAAATTTTAAGTGGGAGCACTAAAGGAGGAACGAGTCATCTAAAACGCCATCTTGAAAATGTTTGCAAGAAGTATCAAAAGAATCCGACTAATCAGTTGCTCTTACTACCAAGTTCAAAAGATCCGATAAAGGCTTTCAAATTCAATCAAGAAAAGAGTAGAAAAATTCTTGCAAAATTTATCATATGTGCTGAGCTTCCATTTCGTATTTTTGAGCACACTGTTTTTCTAGATTTTATGAGATCTCTTCAGCCATTATTCAAAATTATGGGTCGTAAGACTGTAAAACATGATTGTATGGCTTTGTATCAAAAAGAGAGAAAAAAATTGCATGATATATTCAAGAACCTAAGTTCTCGGGTTAGTTTCACTACTGATATTTGGACATCTAATCAGAAAATTGGTTACATTTCTTTCACAGCACATTACATTGATTCTGATTTTACTCTGCATAAGAAGATTATTAGTTTCAAGAAACTCCCATACCCTCACACCAGCTTTGCAATTGAAGATGCTGTAAAAAAATGTCTTGTTGAATGGGAATTGGATTGTAAAATATGTGCTATTACTTTGGATAATTGCAGCACAAATGATGGTGTAATGAGAAGGCTCCGAGATCACTTTTGTTATTCAATGTTGTTTAGTGGGGAGTACAGTCATATTAGATGCTGTGCACATATATTTAATATTATGGTTCAGGATGGAATGAAAATCATTCATAAAGCTATTGAATGTATAAGAGAAATTGTTAGATATGTCTCTGCATCCCCATCTCGAATGCAAGCATTTAATGAAATTCTACAGCATATGAGACTTCCTGCTAGAAAAGGACTCACTTTGGATGTTCCTACAAGATGGAATTCTACTTATGAAATGTTGCATGATGCACTTGGTTATAAAGATGCTCTTATTAGATATGCAACTGAGCATTCATGTGTATGCCCCACCAATGATGAATGAAAAAAGGCTTCTATAATTCTTAAATTTTTAGAAGCCTTTCTTGATGCCACTAAAGTATTTTCTGGTTGTAAGTATCCCACATCCAATTTATACCTAAAAGAAGTTTGGAGAATTAGGGCTTTGTTGATGGATGAAAGTATCGATACTGATGAAACAGTGAAGCAATTAACAAATGAGATGCTAAAAAAGTTTAACAAATATTGGTCTCGGTGCAATAATTTATTGGTAATTGCTTCTATTTTGGATCCCAGATCAAAGTTGATATTTGTAGAGTTTTGTTATCAAAAGGCATTTGAGTTGGAGGAGTGCAAGAAAAAGATTGATGATATCCGTGCTTGTCTTTTTAAATTGTATAATGAGTATGTAGATGCAACAAGAATGCATCCCTCTATGAGTTCAAGTGAGCGAATATCTAATTTTGGTGGACAAGTGATAGTCCCTAGACTCTACCACAAGTGCATGGGTCATGACAAGTAGAATAGGGCAAAAAGAGGATCGTTTCCACAAGGAGGCGATTCAAGTACCAATTTATAAATTTTCTATATTATTTAGACAACCCCAAATTGATGTGACTGACTGCAATTTCTTGACCTGAAAAATCAAATGTGAAAGGTTCCTAGGGCTTGGATTTCATCAATTGAATTCCTTCAATGAATTTAAATCTGATTGTTAATATTCTGCTAATTACAATGACCGAATCTCTTTTTTTTATGTGATATCCTCTTTCAAGGTATAACACCTATACCTATATTAATCCTATGTCTACTTTCGTGATCATAGAAATTAATATAAATTCATTATGATCTGTGAAATTCTTGATTGTAGGTCACAAGGGTGTGCATTTATTTCTAAACTACACCACCAATGTTTGATAAATTCACCAACTAATATCGAACTTCAACTTTCGTTACTTCATTCAACATCTTAAGCATGCAATTCATGGCCAGTAAATTGCAAGAATGAAAACCGAAATCATCAAATTGCAATTAATAAAAGATATTCAATACAACCATACTCAATTCATATCAAAAATTCAATGACTACGTCCTAGCCCTAGGATAAGAAAACTAGCAAATCATAACTAATAAATCAATCCAATTATTTCTCAAACATAAATTCGCATTCAACATTCTTAATAACAATTCAGCAAATAAAAAATAAAAATATATATATATATATATGAGAAAGGAAAAGAACTCTGTATTTGCAAAAATCCTCCGTTCCGTTCTTTCTCCCAGAATTCCAGCTTTTTCTTCCTGTCGGAATTTCTAGCTTTTCCTCCTCTCGAAATTTCAGATTCTCTGCTTCTTTTTTTTTTTTTTATCTGCTTCTCCTCCTCTTCGTATCTGCTAGCTCTCCTTCTCTTTTTCGGAATTTCCTTTTTTTTGAATTTTAAAACAGATTTCCTCCCTATCTGCTAGCTGAAATCCCGAAATTCTAGGCTGATTTTTAGACTCGACTCCCAGCTGGATTTAGAGCACCAAAACGATATACTTTGGAGTTGGACCCTTCACGAAAGTTTTAGATATAGTTCTCAGCTTTCCAACGCATCTGGGTTTGCATTATTCTGACTTATATAACTCCAGATACAAGCTGAAAACCGAAACAGGGTCTGGGCCGCAGTAAAATTCTGGACAGATTCAGACTTCTCCATTTCGGCTAAGTTTTGGACTTTAAAAAGGCAGAACTTGGTTTTGTGATCTTCATAAAAGTTTTAGGTCTCCATCTTATCTTTCCTGCAAGCTAAACAACATCTGAAACGGAGGTCTGTAGCTCTAGTTAGAACCCAAAAACCAAACAGTGTTCTGGGTTGACTAGACCAGCCCAATTTCAACCAATTCAATAATTAAACACCTGCAAAATACCAAAAATTTTCAAGAATTAAATAAATATAAAAGACACCTAAATTCTAGACAAATGAGCTAAGAACATACAAAACACTCTAAAACAAAATAATTAAGACTAAGAAAATGTGTGAAATAAATTCCCACATCAAAGACCCCCAAACTTGAATGTTTGCTTGTCCTCAAGCAAAAGAAAAACCATAAAAACAAAGGACAATAACCATAGTCAGGCTCAACTCATCACACCCAAAGGACCTATCATGCAAACATCAAATCTTCAACTTAGTACATAAACAATAGCAAATAAAGGAAAACTAAGCATACTCACATTCTCTAGATCAAATATCCATATATAATTCCAAACTCAATCATATTTATCATGCGACCAACACAATTGAATCATGTAACAACTCAACCTGCAATCACCCCTTCTCACTACTACAAACAAGGTAGCAAACTAGAGAGTTTTTTTTTTTTTTTTTGCAATTTATTCTTTGTCTTTAAGTTGTCACTTGCCTTTTGACGCGAATACAAGCATTTGTGATGGATGCACCCGGTTACTCAACAAGTCACATACTTAAAGTGCTTTTGCATACTCATATTTCAAGTTGCCGTTTGACGTAAAAGTAAACATTGGTGATGAATACCCCTAGTTACTAAGCAACTCAAAACATTGGAGTAGTAAGAACTTTGTACACATTTATTTATTCGACTATCTAATCATTATCACTCTATTTACTTAAACCCTGTTTAGGACTAGATCAAAGGGGATAATCACAAGAAAAGCATCACACTCATCTTTTATGCATAATCACACAACTCATACAACTTTGCAAGGAAAGATGTACTTCAATAATCCCAAAGGAAAACAAATATGCTTACTCTTGCTTTATAAGATATTGCCTATCCTAAATCAAAATTCAATGCTTAAACACAATAAAGAACCCAAAAGTGTAATGTTGATCCTAGATAAGTCTCACACAAGTGCAAATGCATGTTCATCTCTCCTAATCTTTCACATAAAAATTTGGTTTGGAAGACATGGATATGATCACCAATTAACTTGCATGAAAGTGAACAAACCAGAATTTCGAAAAAATTTTCTTTCTCAAACAAACATAACCTGTACCAACATTCAGCATAATCAAATATCCACTCCCCCAAATTTTCACATTGTCCTCAATGTGAAAGCAAAGAAAAATGGAAGACTAATACTCCCCTTTTAGCAAGGCTGAACACAATGAATGTCCGACTGAATTGAACACGAACTAGCTTTTTGCTTGATTTTTCTGCACCTACACAACACAACCAAAAAGAAAGGGGTAACAACAATAATTATTCAAAGACTTAAATAAAAACAACAATTAAAACATATAACAAAAGACAAAAGAAAGGATTTTTTTTTTTTTTTTTTGTGGTTGGGTTGCCTCCCAAGAAGCGCTTGTTTACAGTCATTAGCTTGACTTCCACACCATCAACCATAGGTAGGATTCTTCAAAGAGTAAATCACTCCTTTAGGAACCACATTACTAGCAAGATAAGGCTTCAAACGCTGCCCATTAACCTTGAATGCACCAGTGACCTCACTACGCACCTCAACAGCACCATATGGATACACTTTCGTTACCGTGAATGGGCCAGACCACCTAGAACGAAGCTTGCCTGGAAATAACTTAAGTCTTGAGTTGAAGAGTAATACTTGCTGCCCAATTTCGAAGTTTCTAATCTGAAGATGTTTGTCATGCCAATGCTTTATCTTTTCCTTGTAAATCCGAGTATTTTCATAAGCATCCAACCTAAACTCCTCCAACTCACTCAACTGTAACAATCTCTTTTCTCCCGCAGCTTTCAAATCCATGTTCAAATCCTTGATTGCCCAATAGGCCCTGTGTTCCAATTCCACTGGTAAGTGACAAGACTTTCCAAAGACAAGTCCGTAAGGAGACATACCCAAAGGTGTCTTGAAAGCTGTCCTATAGGCCCAAAGTGCATCATCTAACTTATTTGCCCAATCCTTTCTTGAACTGCTCACAGTTTTCTCCAAAATTTGCTTCAATTCCCTATTTGCAAGTTCCACTTGCCCATTTGTTTGGGGATGATAGGCAAGTGCCACCTTATAAGTAACTCCATATTTCTTCAACAAAGCCTCAAATGACCGATTACAAAAATGGGAGCCTTCATCACTAATAATAGCTCTCGGCACACCAAATCTTGAAAAAATATTTTTCTTCACAAATCTCATCACCACTCGAGAGTCATTAGTTTGAGTTGCAGTAGCTTCAACCCATTTAGACACATAATCCACTGCTACCAGAATGTACTGATTATTGAAGGAAGAAGGAAATGGGCCCATGAAATCAATTCCCCATAAATCAAACAGTTCAACCTCCAAGATATTGGTCAAGGGCATCTCATTCTTTTTCGAAATGTTGCCAACCCTCTGACATCTATCACACATGCTCACATATTGTCTAGTATCTTGATACATGGTCGGCCAATAAAAACCAGATTGCCATACCTTTGCAACTGTCTTAGAGGTACTGAAATGTCCACCACACTCCAAGGAATGGCAATGGTCAAGTATATCCTGCATCTCATCTTGGGGCACACATCTTCTAATCATCCCATCTGCACAGTGTTTATAGAGTAGCGGTTCTTCCCAAAAATAATGCTTCACATCCCACAAAAACTTTTTCTTTTGATGATAGCTCAAATCGGGGGGAACAATGCCACTCACCAAATAGTTCACCAAATCAGCATACCAGAGAATGACTGAAACTGCCAACAACTGCTCATCTGGAAAGCTTTCATTAATGGGCACCTCATCTGCTCTTGACTGCCCCTCTAATCTAGACAAGTGATCTGCCACCACATTCTCCATGCCTCTCTTGTCTCGAATCTCAAGATCAAATTCTTGAAGCAACAGCACCCACCGAATCAAGCGCGGTTTGGCATCTTTCTTTTTCAGCAAGTACTTAATTGCTGAATGGTCCGTATATACGATTACCTTGGAACCTACAAGATAAGATCGAAACTTGTCAAAAGCAAACACAACAGCAAGCAATTCTTTTTCAGTAGTTGCATAATTCAACTGTGCATTATTTAAAACTCTACTAGCATAATATATAACATGCAACTTCCTGTCTTTTCTCTGGCCGAGAACAGCACCCAGAGCGAAATCACTAGCATCACACATTAGCTCAAAAGGCAAACTCCAATCTGGGGCTGCCATAATTGGTGCTGACACCAACTCTTGCTTCAACCTGTTAAAAGCATTCAAATAGTCCTTATCAAAATCAAACACAACATCCTTATTCAACAGATTACAAAGAGGTTTAGAAATTTTAGAGAAATCCTTAATAAAACGCCGGTAAAATCCTGTGTGACCAAGAAAACTTCTAACTCCCTTAACATTTATAGGTGGTGGCAATTTTTTAATAATTTCTATTTTTGCTCGGTCCACTTCAAGGCCTCTTGCTGAAATTTTGTGGCCTAAAACAATACCTTCCTGCTCCATAAAATGACATTTCTCCCAATTCAAGACCAAATTGGTTTCCTCACAGCGCTGCAAAACTCGAGATAAGTTATCTAAACAACTATCAAAAGAAGATCCAAAAACAGAAAAATCATCCATGAAAACCTCCATGATCTTTTCAACAAAATCAGAGAAAATAGCCATCATGCAACGTTGGAATGTAGCAGGTGCATTACACAAACCAAAAGGCATCCTACGGAATGCAAAAGTACCATAAGGACAAGTGAAGGTGGTCTTTTCTTGATCTTCGGGGGATATAGAAATCTGGTTATACCCTGAATAACCATCTAAAAAACAGTAATACGCATACCCAGCAAGTCTCTCAAGCACCTGATCAAGAAAAGGTAAAGAAAAATGATCCTTACGGGTAACACTATTAAGTTTCCTATAATCTATGCAGACTCTCCACCCAGTTACTGTCCTAGTGGGAATTAATTCATTATTTTCATTATGCACCACAGTCATCCCACCCTTTTCAGGTACTACCTGCACTGGACTAATCCATAAACTATCAGATATAGGATAAATAATCCCTGCATCTAACCATTTAAGAACTTCAGCCCTAACTACTTCTTTCATGTTCGGATTTAACCGTCTCTGATTTTCAACAATAGGTTTATGGTTATCCTCCATTAAAATTCTATGCATACACAATGAAGGGCTAATTCCTCTAAGGTCTGATATAGTCCATCCTATGGCTTTTTTTCTCAATCTCAAAATACGTATCAATTTGTCAAGTTGCTCATCAGACAAAGAAACACTCACAATCACAGGCAAAGTATTATTCTCACCTAAAAATGCATACATGAGATGTGAGGGTAATGGCTTCAACTCCAGAACTGGTGCTTGCACATTAGAAGGGGGAGGGGGTGGCTTACCTTTGCCGATATCCTCAAAATAAATACCTCTCTTCTTTGGCTTAGGACATGTAGCTTCTAATGCACACGCCACTTTAGCAATCTCTAGATTATCATCTTTACTTGTCCCTACACTCACTAAACAAGTCTCAAGAGGTTCTTTAGTATTTTCAGCCCTAAAAAACTCTCTGGTCGACTCATCTACAACATCAACTCGAAAAACATGATCAGTAAAAGAAGGATATTTAGTAGCTTCAAATAAATTAAACTCTACCTCTTCTTCACCAACCTTCAAAGTCAACCTACCATTCTTAACATCTATGATAGCTCCAGCTGTGGCTAGAAAGGGCCGACCTAAAATGATAGGGATTTCGGTGTCTTCTTCCATCTCCAAAACAATAAAATCAACTGGAATGATAAACTTCTTTACCTTGATCAGCACATTCTCAAGAATACCTAAAGGATATTTGACCGATCGATCAGCTAGCTGCAAAGAGATGGTAGTAGGCTTTAACTCCTTCAATCCAAGCTTCCTAGATACAGATAAAGGCATTAGTGAAACACTAGCACCTAAATCACACAAAGCTCTAGAAAAATCAACATCACCTATAGTACAAGGAATAGAAAAACTCCCTGGATCTCTTAGCTTCGGTGGAAGCTTATTCTGGATAATGGCACTGCATTCCTCCGTCAAGGCAATGGTCTCGAAATCTTCCAATTTCCTCTTCTTAGACATGATCTCCTTTAAAAATTTTGTATATGCAGGAATTTGTGCTAAGGCGTCTGCAAAAGGAATATTAATGTGAAGCTGCCTAAACACTTTCAAAAATTTCTCAAACTGTTGATCAATTTTATTCTGCTTAAGCCTTTGAGGAAAAGGAATGGGAGGAACATAAGGTTCGACTGGTGGTAGTGGGGATGGTGTCTTGGCTAGGTCCTCAACTTCTTCACTGACCTTCTTGCTCACCTCTTCATAGTCTACTTTATCACCAACTATAGTCTCACTACTTACCTGACCAAGTTGCTTACCACTTCTCAAGGTGACTGCCTTGCAATGCTCCTTCGGATTGACTTCTGTCTTACTAGGTAAATTACCCTGTCCACGAGAATTGATGGAATTGGCTAACTGCCCCAATTGCATCTCCACATTTCTATTGGAACTCGCCAACTGGTCAACCTTTGCTTCCAGTCTCTCAAATCTCTCTGAACTGGCATTGGCTAACTTCTCAATAGCTATCTCCCAAGACTGTTTACTTTCTGGTTGGGATGGTTTTGGTTGGAAACCAGGAGGATGGAGAGGTCTAGAACTGCTACCTTGGTTACCTTGATCTTTCCATGAAAAGTTAGGATGATTCCTCCATCCTGGGTTGTATGTGTTGGAATAAGGGTTGTTCTGCTGTTGCTGCCTATTATAATTAGACACAAATTGAACCTGCATACAATCAGAACTCATGTGAGCTCCTCCACAGCAATCACAACTCAATACAGGACTAGAAACGGAATTCACATTACCCAGCTTACCGAACATTTTTACTAGAGAATCAACCTTGGCATTCAACATGTTTATGCCATCTACATCATACATACCTGGAACTTTCTTAGGCATACATCTTTCATTAGACCACTGATAATTGTTAGAGGCCATTTCTTCTAACAACTCATATGCCTCTTCTGTTGACTTACTCATTAAAGTACCTCCTGCAGCTGCATCTATAGTAATTCTGACTGAATGTGTTAATCCATTATAGAAAGTCTGTACAATCAGCCAATCAGGAAGACCATGATGTGGACACTTCCTCTGCAAATCCTTAAACCTCTCCCAGGCTTCATACAAAGATTCACCATCAAACTGAGCAAAACTGGTAATATCATTTCTAAGTTTGGCAGTCTTACCTGGGGGAAAATACTTACTCAGAAAAGCTTGTGACAAGGCATTCTAGGTGGTGAAAGAGTTAGGCGCTTTGGAATTCAACCAGGCCTTGGCTTTATCCTTTAGAGAAAATGGAAAAAGTCGGAGTCGAATAGCATCATCACTAACTCCATTCATCTTGATTGTATCACAAATCTCCAAGAAATTGGCAAGGTGTGCATGTGGATCCTCAGAAGGTCCTCCACCAAACTGCTCCTGCTGCACCATCTGGATGAGACCAGGCTTAATCTCAAAATTATTAGCATTGACTGTAGGTCTCACAATACTGGGTTGAGCACCATTGACATTCGGCACTGCATAGTCACTCAACAACCTTTTATTCTGGTTATCTTGATTATCTGCCATGGCTACTGCTTGTTTTTGCTTTATCTCTAATCTTTGTTGTTTCCTTAATGCTCGTAGGGTTCTCTCAATTTCTGGATCAAAAGGCTCAATTAGCTCACAGTTTCGTGGCATACACTAAATATAGAAAACGTAAATTAACAAAAAGAACAAAACAGTCTAAATTAATGCAGAAAATTATTTGTATTGATATTAAAAACAATCCTCCCCGGCAACGGCGCCAAAAACTTGATAGTTCCTAGACTCTACCACAAGTGCATGGGTCATGACAAGTAGAATAGGGCAAAAAGAGTATCGTTTCCACAAGGAGGCGATTCAAGTACCAATTTATAAATTTCCTATATTATTTAGACAACCCCAAATTGATGTGACTGACTGCAATTTCTTGACCTGAAAAATCAAATGTGAAAGGTTCCTAGGGCTTGGATTTCATCAATTGAATTCCTTCAATGAATTTAAATCTGATTGTTAATATTCTGCTAATTACAATGACCGAATCCCTTTTTTTTATGTGATATCCTCTTTCAAGGTATAACACCTATACCTATATTAATCCTATGTCTACTTTCGTGATCATAGAAATTAATATAAATTCATTATGATCTGTGAAATTCTTGATTGTAGGTCACAAGGGTGTGCATTTATTTCTAAACTACACCACCAATGTTTGATAAATTCACCAACTAATATCGAACTTCAACTTTCGTTACTTCATTCAACATCTTAAGCATGCAATTCATGGCCAGTAAATTGCAAGAATGAAAACCGAAATCATCAAATTGCAATTAACAAAAGATATTCAATACAACCATACTCAATTCATATCAAAAATTCAATGACTACGTCCTAGCCCTAGGATAAGAAAACTAGCAAATCATAACTAATAAATCAATCCAATTATTTCTCAAACATAAATTCGCATTCAACATTCTTAATAACAATTCAGCAAATAAAAAATAAAAATATATATATATATATATGAGAAAGGAAAAGAACTCTGTATTTGCAAAAATCCTCCGTTCCGTTCTTTCTCCCAGGATTCCAGCTTTTTCTTTCTCTCGGAATTTCTAGCTTTTCCTCCTCTCGGAATTTCAGATTCTCTGCTTCTTTTTTTTTTATCTGCTTCTCCTCCTCTTCGTATCTGCTAGCTCTCCTTCTCATTTTCGGAATTTCCTTTTTTTTGAATTTTAAAACAGATTTCCTCCCTATCTGCTAGCTGAAATCCCGAAATTCTAGGCTGATTTTTAGACTCGACTCCCAGCTGGATTTAGAGCACCAAAACGATATACTTTGGAGTTGGACCCTTCATGAAAGTTTTAGATATAGTTCTCATCTTTCCAACGCATCTGGGTTTGCATTATTCTGACTTATATAACTCCAGATACAAGCTGAAAACCGAAATAGGGTCTGGGCCGCAGTAAAATTCTGGACAGATTCAGACTTCTCCGTTTCGGCTAAGTTTTGGACTTTAAAACGGCAGAACTTGGTTTTGTGATCTTCATAAAAGTTTTAGGTCTCCATCTTATCTTTCCAGCAAGCTAAACAACATCTGAAACGGAGATCTGTAGCTCCGGTTAGAACCCAAAAACCGAACAGTGTTCTGGGTTGACTAGACCAGCCCAATTTCAACCAATTCAATAATTAAACACCTGCAAAATACCAAAAATTTTCAAGAATTAAATAAATATAAAAGACACCTAAATTCTAGACAAATGAGCTAAGAACATACAAAACACTCTAAAACAAAATAATTAAGACTAAGAAAATGTGTGAAATAAATTCCCACATCAACAAGGTGATATAAGTTCAGTTTCTTCCAAAAAAAAAATTTGGTATGGATTTTGCTCAATTTAGAAGTCAGAGTTTTTCAAAACGTCCTAAGAGATCCGAGTTGGATAGTTATTTGGATGATGATGTGTTTCCTGATTTGGAGAATTAGGAGTTTGATATCTTGGCTTGGTGGAAGAGCAATGCAGCAGTCTATCCTATACTATCAAGAGTGGCTTGAGATGTTCTAGCTATTCCAGTCTCCACTGTTTCATCTGAGTCAGCATTCAGCATTGGTGGTAGAGTTGTGGATCAGTATCGAAGCTCTTTGAGCCCTTCTACCGTAGAAGCCTTAGTGTGTACCCAAGATTGGCTTCGTGAACAATATGATGAAGGTATATAAATCTTTTAAATTTATCTAATATTTTTTATTTGCTTATTGTACTTATAATTTAAATATTTATGATTGATTTGTGTGTTAACTGTTAACAGTTGCAAAATGCTCGAGTTCTGTAACGTTGAATGTAGATGACGACACCCTGGACTCCTGGAGTGGGCAATTTGGGAGAACTGAATGACGTTACCCTCACCAGATCTAGTTCATACCTAAAGTATCAAGTATCAAGTATGTTTGTTGATGGAGTATTTTCATGTGGATTATGGTTATTTCTCTATTACATGGATATGATGAATATATTATTGTGCAGGGAGGGAACAACGACTTCAGGCCGATGATTTTTTTTATCGTCATGTTTTTGATGGAATCCTTTTGTTTGGTTTCAGTTGTATCGTTGCAGTTGGTTGCATACTTGCATGGAATGAATTTTTTTGCAAGTTATCTTCAAACCATCAGATGCTATTTTGTTAATGATCTGTCTGATTGCCTACTTAGTCCATCTCATATTTGATGGAATCCTACTTGGATCTAACACAATTCCAATGACTTTTGTGGTCGTAAATTTCTTTTGCAGATAATTTTTGTTGATTTGTTCTATTTTTGTCACTTGCCAAAAAAAGAGAGAGAATTTTATACTGATGGTTTTGGGATGTTCATAAATCAGGCTTGTTTCATAGTCTTGACTGAAATGAGAGACAAAATGGAAAATAAACTTTCTTTTGTTGTCCAAGCTCTTTTCTTTTTTCTTTTTATTGCAGATGGCTGCATTTGTGTGCCTGTCCCTTGATGTAGGACTTGTTCCCCTTCTATCATTGGTGATGTACAGGTCTATGTATGGCACCGGGGTGCTGGAAATCTCAGCTGGTGCTGTCAACTGTGTCAGCTGGCAGTGATCGACTTCTTGTTGCAGTTACCAAGACCTTGATGCCCCAGAGGACGAAGTGACTGTTATAGACTACAGGAGCTTGTAGACTCTTCATTCCTGTTATACATTGGAAGGATATTTATATCATGATCGGAATACAGGCTCAAAAGCATTACTGTAGTCTAATTGCAATGGACTTGGTTCGTTTGATGAATTGATCTTACATTTGTGCCATACAGCTATGCGAGACCCTTTGGTCATGTTCTAGTTTGTTGCAGGAAGAGGTGACATTAATCAATCGAACTTGATCCGGGCGCATGATGTGTTTGCATATGGAATATCATATATCTGATAGTCAGATCGTGTAATTGTTTTTTCACGTCAGTTTCCGAAGCTGGGTTTCTTTGACCATTCCTTCGTTAATTGTACATTCTTTTACTTGTTCTTTTGTTGGCGTACACAGCAGACAGCCTCCAAAAATATGAGGCCACCATCTGTGGCGATAAGCCATGTACTTTGACATTTTTTAGTTCTTCCATTTATTTCCCTAATTGATTTAGTCTACTTTCTGCAGGCATGTTGATAATCTTCTACGTTTCCTTCTAGGTGATATTTTGTTCTTGTTCGCATGTTTTGGTTTTTTCCGTTTAGGGATGCATACTATCCATTAATTTTAGTACAGATGAAGGGTTTTATGCTGTTATTTTTTATGATCACTGTGGAAAGTGCCAGTGCAATGCTGATAAATTGAGGCTTGCAATCAGGTTCGTCATCGGGCTGGCCCAAACGGGCTCGGGCCGGGCTCGGACCGGGCTCGGGCCTCGTTCCTTTAAAATTGTTCGGGCCCCGGCCCGGCCCGAAGCCTGGAAAAAAATTTCGGGCTGGGCTTGAGTAGGGGTTTGGCCCGGCCTGGCCCGGCCCACTTCCAGCCCTAGATAGATCCTTTATCATTTCTTTGTTGAGGACGAATTAGAAAACATAGACATAAATCATGACAAATGAACTCAATTAGTTTAGCACTGCTAAGAATCATGACAAATATTCTCACAAGAAAGATAAGCATGTGCAGATTAATTTAAGGTGTTGGTTCATTGAAATTTTATAAGATAGATACAACGACACAGCTATCTTCAGCAAGAACAGATGATGGATGACATTGGTGCATGTTAAGCTTCTGGGTTATTTAGTACAGTGGACCATAAGGACATCACTAGGAGGCGAATGGTGACAACATAGTGGTTGTTTCTAATGTCCTTTCACAAACATAAAAACCAAATTATTATCTATGCAGCACCATAGGCAATACAAGGATTCAAAAACTGATCTGTGCCAACTCTGCTGGACTGGTGCCAAAACAAGACATGCATGTCTCTCATCGTACCTTGGAGTATCATAGGGTATCAAACATGTTGGCCCTGCCACCTTGTATCGAGACATGCAGGTCACTCTGTAATGAGCGCCTTTGTGTGTTTGTGTGTTTGGCTCGGACAGGAGATTTAGGAGGAAGAGGAGGATGAGAGGGCGATTGGGAGTGGTGTCTTTCGATGGTGGAATTGAAGGGAAGAAATAGAGGGAATTGAAGAAAAAGGACAGCAAAACCTGCCGAACCGGGCAGTTTCCCCGCATCGGCTTAGCCCCATATATTTCCGGGGAGAAACAAGGGGGAAGAAAGAGAGAAGGAATATCTACACGAGGAAGGGGGAGATCTAGGGTTTTGAAGAAGGGACATTGATGTGAAAACTTATTTCACACATTTTTTTAGTCTTAATTATTTTGTTTAGAGTGTTTTGTATGTTCTTACCTCATTTGTCTAGAATTTATGTATCTTTTACATTTATTTAATTCTTAAAAATTATTGGTATTTTGTAGGTATTTAATTATTGAATTAGGTTGAAATTGGGCTGATGTGAAGAGGCAAAATTCGGGCTAGGCCTAGAGAGCAAGTCCTAGTTGGGCTGGTCTAGTCAAACCAGAATATTGTTCGATTTTTGGGTTCTAACTAGAGCTACAGACCTCAGTTTCATGCGTTGTTTGGCTTTCTGAAAAGCTAAGATGTAGGCCTAAAACTTTTATGAGATCCCAAAGCCCAGTTCTACCGTTTTGAAGTTCAAAACTTAGCAGAAAAAGAGAAGTCCAAATCTATCCAAAGTTTACTGCATCCCAGACCCTATTTCGGTTTTCAGCTTGTATTTGGTGTTCTAGAAGTCAGAATAAAGCAAGTCCAGGTGCGTTGGAAATCTGAGAACGAGATCTAAAACTTTTGTGAAGGGTCCAACTCTAAAGTGTATCGTTTTGGTGCTCTAAATCCCGCTGGGAGTCGAGTAATAAAATCAGCCTAGAATTCTGGATTTCAGCCAGCAGATACAGGGGAAATCTGTTTTAAAATTCAAAGAAAGAAGAATCGGTTGGGAGAAGAGGAGGGCCAGCAGACCCGAGGGGGATGGCAAGCAGATAAGAAAGGAGAAAACTCAGAGAATCTGGAATTCTGAGAGGAGGAAAAGCCGGAAATTTTAGGAGGAAAAAAAGCTGGAATTATAGGAGAAAGAACGAAGCAGAGGATTTTTACAAATGCAGAGTTCTTTTCCTTTTTCTGATTCTTTTTATTTTTTAATTTGCTGAATTGTTATTAAGAATGTTGAATGTGAATTTATGTTTGAGAAATAATTGGATTGATTTATTAGTTATGATTTGCAAGTTTTCTTATCCTAGGGCTAGGACACAGTCATTGAATTTTGATATGAATTGAATATGGTTGTATTGAATATCCTTTGTTAATTGCAATTTGATGATTTCGATTTTCATTCTTGCAATTTACTGGCCATGAATTGCATGCTTAAGATGTTGAATGAAGTAACGAAAGTTGAAGTTCAATATTAGTTGATGAATTTATCAAACATTGGCATGTAGTTTAGAAATAAATGCTCACCCCTGTGACCTACATTCAAGAATTTCACAGATCATAATGAATTTATATTAATTTCTATGATCACGAAAGTAGACATAGGATTAATATAGGTATAGATGTTATGCCTTGAAGGAGGATATCACATAAAAAAAAGGGATTCGGTCATTGTAATTAGCAGAATATTAACAATCAGATTTAAATTCATTGAAAAAATTCAATTGATGAAATCCATGTTGTAGGCGCCCCACGCCGGAACCCACTCACACCAGCGCCGCCACCGACGTCGGACAAGCAAGAGAGATACAAACGGATAAGCACTCTCTCGCTCCCTCGACTCCGGACTCAAGGATTACCTCTTCGCTCCGCCTACGAAGGGCAAAAGATTACCCCGTGGTATCAGTAGGGTAAAACACTTGAGCACCGCAACGGATTATCAAAGATCAAAGGAAGAAGAAGGAAGAAAATAGCAAAGCAAACACAAAGATGTAACGAGGTTCGGCTACAAATAGCCTACGTCCTCCACCGCTCCAAATCTCAATAAGGATGAACTGATTACAGAGATAGCACACACCCGAACGATCACAAGCGATCGATCTACAAGAGATTCACACAGAATTCCCTTTGCACAAGAAGTAGGATCCCAATCCTCTTCTTCTCTAGAACCCTAGCCTCACAAACAAGAGTATCTCTCAAATATACAGCCAATCCCCTTAACCCTAGGGCTCTCATGAGTCCTATATATAGTCTCAAGACCTTCAGATGATCATAGCCGTCGAAACGCGAACAAAACACCAAAAGAAACTCATCCGTATGATTTCCCGCGAGCCCGAGTCGACTCGGCTGAAGTCCGAGTCGACTCTGGCACGTCTGAACAACTTCCAGTTTAACTGGCACGATCTCGAGTCGACTCCACTGTATCTCGAGTCGACTCGACGATGCTCCGAGTTGACTCGACTGTAGTTCGAGTCGACTCTGACAGTCCAGACAGAAACATGGTTTTTGCGGCTTTCTCCTCTCGGGTCGACTCGACAGACCTCGAGTCGACTCGACTGTTCCCGAGTCGACTCGACTGTAGCTCGAGTCGACTCCGACAGTCCACCAGACGGAACTATTCAGAATTGATTCTCCTTCAATTCTCTTCATCACTAAAGGTCTCCACATACCCCAACAATCTCCCACTTGGAGACCTTGGGTATATTCTCTTGTTACTTGGTTCTCCTCTGTGCTCCCACTGAAACTGGATCATCCTAGTGAAATCGGTACGATGCCTCCTCAACGTTTTCAAGCATGAAGACCAGCAGAAGCTGAACAGCTCCTCAGCTTCTCCACCGTGACGACCTTCGTCAACATATCTGCAGGATTCTGACTTGTATGAATTTTCTCCAACTTGACGAGTCCCTGCTCGAGCAATGACCTCACGAAGTGGTACCGTATGTCAATATGCTTCGTCCTTGAATGAAAAGCTGAATTCTTCGCCAGATGAATTGCACTTTGACTGTCTGAATATAACATGCAATCCTTCTGTTCCTTCCCAAGCTCTTTCATCAAGCCTTGAAGCCATATTAGTTCCTTGCACGCCTCTGTGGCTGCCACATACTCCGCCTCCGTAGTCGACAATGCAACAACTGGTTGCAACCTGGAAATCCAACTGACGGCTCCACTGCCCAAGGTGAACAAGTACCCTGTCGTGCTTCTCCTGCCGTCCAAGTCCCCTGCCATGTCTGAGTCCACATAGCCCTGTAACCGGATCTCAGAACCTCCATAGCACAATGACATGTGCTCAGTGCCTTTCAGATACCTCAGTATCCATTTGACCGCGCGCCAATGCTCCAAGCCTGGGCAGCTCATGAAGCGACTCACAACTCCCATTGCTTGAGCAATGTCTGGTCTCGTACACACCATAGCGTACATCAAGCTCCCCACTGCCGATGCATACGGGATTTTTGACATATTGAGCTCCTCCACCCGCGTCTTCGGACTTTGCCCTTTTGAGAGCTTAAAATGGGTACCCAGCGGTGTGCCAACAGGTTTGGCACCCTCCATGCAGAATCTCCTGAGTACTCGGCTGATGTACTCCGCCTGAGATAGTCTGAGGATATGTTTAGACCTATCTCTGCTGATCCGCATCCCAAGGATCTGTTTTGCTGCTCCTAGATCCTTCATTGCAAATTTTCTTGACAGCTTCAGCTTCAATTTTGCAATCTCATGCATGCTAGCTCCTGCAACTAACATGTCATCAACATATAATAGCAAGATAATGTAAGATGTACCGAAGTCCCGGAAGTAGCAACAGTGATCCTCCTGACATCTCCTGTATCCTATCTCAAGCATGTAACTATCGAACTTGAGATACCATTGTCTGGGTGCCTGTTTCAAACCATAGAGGCTTTTCTTTAGTTTGCAGACTAAGTCACCCGTGCCAGCTGCAATGTATCCCTCCGGCTGCTGCATATATATCTCCTCATCGAGATCTCCGTGGAGAAAGGCCGTCTTCACATCAAGCTGCTCTAAGTGAAGATCCTCTACTGCCACCATGCTCAGCACCGCTCGAATAGTACTCATCTTGACTACAGGAGAAAAGATCTCTGTGAAGTCGATACCTGCTCTCTGCTGAAATCCTTTTACAACCAGTCTGGCCTTGTATCGCTTCTTCCCGCCTTGCTCTTCCTTCAGCCTGTAAACCCATTTGTTTGACAGTGCCTTCTTCCCCTTGGGCAGATCCACCAAATCCCACGTTTGATTCTGCTCCAATGACTTCATCTCATCATCCATGGCCAACTCCCACTCCTTCCTGGTATCAACCTCCAATGCCTCCGTGAAGCATTCAGGTTCGCCATTATCTGTGAGCAGCAAATAACTAAGAGTCCCATTATACCTTTGAGGAGGCTTCCCATGAGTACTACGAGTGGACCTTCTTAGTTGTGGAGGGGGTGCCATTGCTTCAGGTTCTTGCTCTGACTGAGTCTTCTGACCAGAATTTGTAGACTCCTCTTCAGGATCCACAAAACACGGTTCAACAGGTTTTTGTTTCTGATTCAGTGCTCTGCTGCATTTTCTCATTGAATACCACATCATTACTACGAATGATCTTCTTGTGTTCGGGATCCCAAAGCCGGTACCCAAACTGTTGACCTCCGTATCCAACGAAAATACACTTCTTTGATTTGGCGTCTAGTTTGCTTCTTTGACTGGAATCAACATGGACATAACTGGTACAACCGAATACTCGTAAGTGCGCCAAATCAATCTTCTTCGCTGTCCATGCTTCCTCAGGAATCCCAAATTCAAGTTTCTTTGATGGCCCTCTGTTGATCAAGTAGGCAGCAGTGTTAACTGCTTCCGCCCAAAACTGCTGTGGCAATCCAGCATGTATCCTCATACTCCTGGCACGCTCATTAATTGTTCTGTTCATCCTTTCAGCAACTCCATTTTGTTGTGGTGTTCCTGGAACTGTCCTTTGCCTGACGATCCCAGCATCTGCACAGTAGTCCTCAAACTCCCTGCTACAATACTCACCACCGTTGTCCGATCTCAGGCATTTCAACCTCTTTCCTGTCTCGAGTTCTACCATCGCCTGCCATCTCCTGAAGACCCCAAATACCTCTGACTTGTGCTTCAAGAAGAACACCCAAAGCTTCCTGGTAGCATCATCAATAAAAGTAACATAGTACTGAGAGCCACCAATGGAAGAAACTGGGGCAGGCCCCCACACGTCCGTGTGCACGAGATCTAGCTTTTCTTGCTTCCGAGGTTTACCTTCTTTGTTGAATGAAACACGCTTCTGCTTTCCGAGAACACAATCCTCACAGAAGTCCATCTCAACACTCCTGAGACCCTGCAGCTTTCCCAACTGGTGCATCACCTCCAGTCCCTGATAACTCATGTGCCCAAGTCTACAATGCCATAACTTGGTGTCCACATCTGCTGCAACAACTCCAATAGAGTTCTCCGTGCCGTTGGTGACATAAAGTGTCCCAACCTTCTTGCCACTAGCCACCGTCAACGAACCTCTGGATATCTTCCACTGATCAGCTGTGAAAGTAGCCTTGTACCCCTGGCTCGCCAACTGTCCAACAGAAATCAGATTCCTCTGCAGTTGAGGTACGTGCCGTACGTCCTCAAGCTCAAGTGAAGATCCAGAAACCAACTTCACTTCCGCGCTTCCCCTTCCTTGTATGGTGCAAGGCTCTCCATCCCCTAGGTAGACTTTGCCAAAGTCTCCCTTCTCATATCCTCCAAGAAGCTTTCGTTGGGATGTAGCATGGAAAGACGCGCCCGAGTCTATCACCCAAGACTCGTCACAGGTAGACAAAGATAGAACGAGGGCATCCATATCACCGTCTTCAGCAAGATTTGCCAGATCCTTGCTGACTCCTTCGGTGTGGTCGCCTTGCTTCCCTTTAGGAGATTTGCAATCCCTCCTAAAGTGCCCCGTCTTCCCGCAGTTCCAGCACTTCGCTCCCTTGTTCTGAGGTGCTCGAGACCTGCTGGATCTCGACTTCGAGTCACTTCGAAATCGACCGTCCTTCTTTTGTCTTCCCCGGTCAGAGGTGTTTAGTGCACTTCCAGACGACTCCGTAGCTCCAGAAGATTTCCTTCTTGCTTCTTCACTCAGAAGCACTCCCACAACGTCATCAAAAATCAACTTCCCCGTTGCCGAAGAGTTGCTCACCGCCATCACCAGGCCCTCCCAGCTATCAGGCAATCCGGAGAGGATTAGCAATGCCCGAATCTCATCGTCAAAACTAATCTCCACTGACTCCAACTGGGCCGTGAGTCCATTGAACTCGTTGAGGTATTCTGCTACGCTGCCGCCATTTTTCATACGAAGATTAAACAACCTCTTCATGAGAAATACCTTGTTTGATGCTGAGGGTTTCTCGTACATCCGCGACAATGTTGCCATCAACTCCATCGTCGTCTTCTCGTTTTTGATGTTGAATGCCACTTGGGATGCAAGTGACAATCTGATGGTGCCGAGCGTCTTCCGATCGAGGACCTCCCAGTCTTCATCGAACATCTTCTCTGGTTTCTTTGCTCTACCTCCAAGAGGTAAATAGAGATCCTTCTGGTAAAGGTAATCTTCTATTTGCATCTTCCAAAACCCGAAGTTCGTGCCATTGAACTTCTCAATTCGCAACTTCCCTTCATCCGCCATTGCAGAATAACCAATAGCTCTGATACCAATTGTTGTAGGCGCCCCACGCCGGAACCCACTCACACCAGCGCCGCCACCGACGTCGGACAAGCAAGAGAGATACAAACGGATAAGCACTCTCTCGCTCCCTCGACTCCGGACTCAAGGATCACCTCTTCGCTCCGCCTACGAAGGGCAAAAGATTACCCCGTGGTATCAGTAGGGTAAAACACTTGAGCACCGCAACGGATTATCAAAGATCAAAGGAAGAAGAAGGAAGAAAATAGCAAAGCAAACACAAAGATGTAACGAGGTTCGGCTACAAATAGCCTACGTCCTCCACCGCTCCAAATCTCAATAAGGATGAACTGATTACAGAGATAGCACACACCCGAACGATCACAAGCGATCGATCTACAAGAGATTCACACAGAATTCCCTTTGCACAAGAAGTAGGATCCCAATCCTCTTCTTCTCTAGAACCCTAGCCTCACAAACAAGAGTATCTCTCAAATATACGGCCAATCTCCTTAACCCTAGGGCTCTCATGAGTCCTATATATAGTCTCAAGACCTTCAGATGATCATAGCCGTCGAAACGCCAACAAAACACCAAAAGAAACTCATCCGTATGATTTCCCGCGAGCCCGAGTCGACTCGGCTGAAGTCCGAGTCGACTCTGGCACGTCTGAACAACTTCCAGTTTAACTGGCACGATCTCGAGTCGACTCCACTGTATCTCGAGTCGACTCGACGATGCTCCGAGTCGACTCGACTGTAGTTCGAGTCGACTCTGACAGTCCAGACAGAAACATGGTTTTTGCGGCTTTCTCCTCTCGGGTCGACTCGACAGACCTCGAGTCGACTCGACTGTTCCCGAGTCGACTCGACTGTAGCTCGAGTCGACTCCGACAGTCCACCAGACGGAACTATTCAGAATTGATTCTCCTTCAATTCTCTTCATCACTAAAGATCTCCACATACCCCAACAATCCAAGCCCTAGGAACCTTTCATATTTGATTTCTTAGGTTAAGAAATTGCAGTCAGTCACATCAATTTGGGGTCATCTAAATAATATAGAAAATTTATAAATTGGTACTTGAATCTTCTCCTTGTGGAAACGATACTCTTTTTGCCCTGTTCTACTTGCCACGACCCATGCACTTATGGTAGAGTCTAGAGACTATCAAGTTTTTGGCGCCGTTGCCAGGAAGGATTGTTTTTAATATCAATACAAATAATTTTCTGCATTAATTTAGACTGTTTTGTTCTTTTTGTTAATTTACGTTTTCTGTATTTAGTGTATGCCACGAAACTATGAGCCAATTGAGCTTTTTGATCCAGAAATTGATAGAACCCTACGAGCATTAAGGAAACAACAAAAATTAGAGTTAAAGCAAAAACAAGCAGTAGTCATGGCAGATAACCAAGATAACCAGAATAAAAGATTGTTGAGTGACTATGCCGTGTCGAATGTCAATGGTGCTCAACCCAGTATTGTGAGACCTACAGTCAATGCTAATAACTTTGAGATTAAGCCTGGTCTCATCCAGATGGTGCAGCAGGAGCAGTTTGGTGGAGGACCTGTAGAGGATCCACATGCACACCTTGCCAATTTCTTGGAGATTTGTGATACAATCAAGATGAATGGAGTCAGTTATGATGCTATTTGATTCCGACTTTTTTTATTTTCTCTAAAGGATAAAGCCAAGGCCAAGTTGAATTCCAAAGCGCCTAACTCTTTCACCACCTAGAATGCCTTGTCACAAGCTTTTCTGAGTAAGTATTTTCTCCCAGGTAAGACAGATAAACTTAGAAATGATATATATTACCAGTTTTGTTCAATTTGATGGTGAATCTTTGTATGAAGCCTGGGAGAGGTTTAAGGATTTGCAGAGGAAGTGTCCACATCATGGTCTTTCTGACTAGCTGATTGTACATACTTTCTATAATGGATTAACACATTCAGTCAGGATTACTATCACTACAAGAAAAAGAAGCTTTGGCGACGCTTTTTAAGGTCTTTACCGACGCTTATAGGCGTCAGTATATTTCTTCCTGACGCTTTCCAAAGCGTCGCCAAAGCGTCGGCTATGTAAGAGTGGAAAAAATATTTGCCGATACTTTCCAAAAGCGTCGCTAAAAAGTCTTTTAGTGACGCTTTTAAGCGTCGTTAAAAGCCCCAGATTACAAACGTCACGCAGTTAGCGGCGCTTTAAAGCGTCGGCGTTTAACTGTATTTTTTATTTAGCGACGCTTATAAGCGTCGTTATAACTATTTTTTTGAAAAAAAAATTATTTAAAAAGATTTTTTCCTTTTAGCAAGTTTTAGAGGTCAGAGGTGAAGGGGGATCTCTGCCGAATCACTATTCAGCAACACGCTAAGAGAGATGCGTTGATGTAGAGATTAAGCAACTAGAGTTGTAAACCGTTTGAAACGAAGGGGGAAAAAACGGAGGAAACAAAAGCCTACAGAACAGAACATAGAGCAAGGGAACGAACCTAGGAGTGTTCATCCGGATGACGAGCTTCTCATACTCATCCAAATAGGCACATTCCATCTCCTCTCCCTTCAACACCTCGAACGCCATTTCTCTGAAAAAATGAAACTCCCTACTCTGTCCTTTTGAACACTCCTTCCTCCCGCTCCATCCGCCCCTTTCTCCCGCTCGAAGGCCCTCGCTCTTCCCTCTCGCTAAAGAGGTGAAGCCTCTCTGTGGGTGATGTCCAGATTTCCACCCTTGATGCGTTGGATTTCATCCCTAAGATAACCAGAAAAGAAAAGAAAAGAAAAGAAAACTTCTTAGCATCAATAACTAAGAGAGACGGAGAGGAAATCGAACTTGGGACTTCTACTTATTTGATAAATCTGTTGTATGACAATAGAACTCTGCCTCTTCTCTGAAGCTGCACCGACAAAACAAAAACAACCAAAAACACTAGTTAATCTTTTGGTTAACAAAAAAAAGCCATGAAGAGAAGCCAGAAAAAGAGGAGGGGAGCCGAAGATGAGGCCGCCTTCCATGGGGCCAGCCCACCAACCGCCGCCTGGTGTGATGGAGAGAGAGGAAGAGTAGTAGAGGCAGAGGAGGTCAGAAATGGAGAGGGAAGAGGGGGATTTGAGAAAGAGGACTTGATTGGAGAAGGAGATGGCTTCTTGAATCTGGAGATCGAGAAAGAGTAATGAAGAGAGGAGGGGAGGGGGGTGCGGCGACTGGAGGGGTTAGGGATCGCTTTTGAAAACGAGCGACGGAGAGAGAAGGAGAGGGGGTTAGGGATTTGTAAGGAAGAATGGGCCTTCGATGACGCTTTGTAAAGCGTCATTCGGGGGGGCGGGACGTGGGTTTTTTTTGGGAAAATTTGGCCTCTGACGACGCTTTTGAAAGCGTCGTCATTTCAAAAATGGCCTCCGACGACGCTTTCAAAAGCGTCAGCCTTTTTTTATTTTTCGACGATGCTATTTAGCATCGTCTTAGCCCACGAAGCGTCGTCTATTGCTGACGCTTTTTAAACCATTGACAAATTGTGGTGCTAGACCAAAGCGTCAGGACAAAAGCGTCGTTAAAACCCACTTTTCTTGTAGTGTATAGATGCAGTTGCAGAAGGTACTTTAATGAGTAAGCCAACAGAAGAGGCATATGAGTTGTTAGAAGAAATGGCCTCCAACAATTATCAGTGGTCTAATGAAAGAGGTATGCCTAAGAAAGTTCCAGGTATGTATGATGTAGATGGCATAAACATGTTGAATGCCAAGGTTGATTCTCTGGTAAAAATGTTCAGCAAGCTGGATAATATGAATTCCGTTTCTAGTCCTGTATTGAGTTGTGATTGCTATGGAGGAGCTCACATGAGTTCTGATTGTATGCAAGTTCAATTTGTGTCTAATTATAACAAGCAGTAGCAGCAGAACAACCCTTATTCCAACACATACAATCCAGGCTGGAGGAATCATTCCAACTTTTCATGGAAAGATCAAGGTAACCAAGGTAGCAGTTCTAGACCTCCCCATCGTCCTGGTTTCCAACCAAGACCATCCCAACCAGAAAGTAAGTAGTCTTGGGAGATAGCTATTGAGAAGTTAGCCAAAGCTAGTTCAGAGAGATATGAGAGACTGAAAGCAAAAGTTGACCAGTTGGAGAGTTCTAACAGAAATGTGGAGGTGCAATTAGGATAGTTAGCCAATTCCATCAATTCTCGTGGACAGGATAATTTGCTTAGTAAGACAGAGATCAATCCGAAGGAGCATTGTAAGGCAGTCACCTTAAGAAGTGGTAAGCAACTTCGTCAGGTAAGTGGTGAGACTGTAGTTGGTGATGAAGTAGACTATGAAGAGGTGAGCAAGAAGGTCGGTGAAGAAGTTGAGGACCTAGTCAGGACAACATCCCCACTACCACTAGTCGAGCCTTATATTCCTTCCATTCCTTTTTCTCAAAGGCTTAAGCAGAATAAAATTGATCAACAGTTTGAGAATTTTTTGAAAGTGTTTAGGCAGCTTCACATTAATATTCTTTTTGCAGATGCTTTAGCACAAATTTCTGCATATACAAAATTTTTAAAGGAGATCATATTTAAGAAGAGAAAATTGGAAGATTTCGAGACCATTACCTTGATGGAGAAATGCAGTGCCATTATCCAGAATAAGCTTCCACCAAAGCTAAGAGATCCAGAAAGTTTTTCTATTTCTTGTACTATAGGTGATGTTGATTTTTCTAGAGCTTTGTGTGATTTAGGTGCTAGTATTTCACTAATGCCTTTATTTGTGTCTAGGAAGCTTGGATTGAAGGAGTCGAAGCCTACTACCATCTCTTTGCAGCTAGCTGACTGATCGGTCAAATATCTTTTGGGTGTTCATAAGAATGTGTTGATCAAGGTAAAGAAGTTTATCATTCCAGTTGATTTTATTGTGTTGGAGATGGAAGAAGACACTGAGATCCCTATCATTTTAGGCTGGCCCTTTCTAGCCACAGCTGGAGCTATCATAGATGTTAAGAATAGTAGACTGACTTTGAAGATTGGTGAAGAAAAGGCAGAGTTTAATTTATTTGAAGCTACTAAATTGTCTTCTTTTACTGATCATGTTTTTCGAGTTGATGTTGTAGATGAGTCAACCAGAAAGGTTTTTAGGGCTGAAAATACTAAAGAACCTCTTGAGACTTGTTTAGTGAGTGCAGAGACAAGTAAAGATGATAATCTCGAGGTTGCAAAAGTGGCATGTGCATTAGAGGCTACATGTCCTAAGTCGAAGCAGAGAGGTATTCATTTTGAGGATATCGGCAAAAGTAAGCCACCCTCTCCCCCTTCTAATGTGCAAGCACCAGTTCTGAAGTTGAAGCCATTACCCTCACATCTCAGGTATGCATTTTTAGGTGAGAATAATACTTTGCCTGTAATTGTGAGTGCTTTTTTGTCTGATGAACAACTTGACAAATTGATGTGTATTTTGAGATCGAAAAAAAAATCATAGGATGGGCTATATCAGACCTTAGAGGAATTAGCCCTTCATTGTGTATGCATAGAATTTTAATGGAGGGTAACTATAAACCTATTGTTGAAAATCAGAGATGGTTAAATCCTAACATGAAAGAAGTAGTTATTGCTGAAGTTCTTAAATGGTTAGATGCGGGGATTATTTATCCTATATCTGATAGTTCATGGATTAGTCTAGTGCAAGTAGTACCTAAAAAGGGTGGGATGACTGTGGTGCATAATGAAAATAATGAATTAATTTTCACTAGGATAGTAACTGGGTGGAGAGTCTGCATAGATTATAGGAAACTTAATAGTGTTATCCGTAAGGATCATCTTTCTTTACCTTTTCTTGATCAGGTGCTTGAGAGACTTGCTAGGTATGTGTATTACTTTTTTCTAGATAGTTATTTAGGGTATAACCAGATTTCTATATCCTCCGAAGACCAAGAAAAGACCACCTTCACTTGTCCTTATGGTACTTTTGCATTCCATAGGATGCCTTTCGGTTTGTGTCATGCACCTGCTACATTCCAACGTTGCATGATAGCTATTTTCTCTGATTTTGTTGACAAGATCATGGAGGTTTTCATGGATGATTTTTCTATTTTTGAATCTTCTTTTGATAGTTGTTTAGATAACTTGTCTCGAGTTTTGCAGCACTATGAGGAGACCAAGTTGGGCTTGAATTGGGAGAAATGTCATTTTATAGTGCAGGAAGATATTGTTTTAGGCCACAAAATTTCAGCAAGAGGCCTTGAGGTGGACCGAGCAAAAATAGAAATTATTGAAAAATTGCCACCACCTACAAATGTTAAGGAAGTCAGAAGTTTTCTTGGTCACGCAGAATTTTATCGGCATTTTATTAAGGATTTCTCTAAAATTTCTAAACCTCTTTGTAATCTGTTGAATAAGGATGTTGTGTTTGATTTTGATAAGGACTGTTTGAATGCTTTTAACAGGTTGAAGCAAGAGTTGGTGTCAGCACCAATTATGGCAGCCCCAGATTGGAATTTGCCTTTTGAGCTAATATGTGATGCTAGTGATTTGGCTTTGGGTGCTGTTCTAGGCCAGAGAAAAGACAGAAAGTTGCATGTTTTATATTATGCTAGTAGAGTTTTAAATAATGCACAGTTGAATTATGCAACTACTGAAAAAGAATAGCTTGCTGTTGTGTTTGCTTTTGACAAGTTTTGATCTTATCTTGTAGGTTCCAAGGTGATCGTATATACGGACCATTCAACAATCAAGTATTTGCTGAAAAAGAAAGATGCCAAACTGCGCTTGATTCGGTGGGTGCTGTTGCTTCAAGAATTTGATCTTGAGATTCAAGACAAGAGAGGCATGGAGAATGTGGTGGCAGATCACTTGTCTAGATTAGAGGGGCAATCAAGAGCAAATGAGGTGCCCATTAATGAAATTAAGCTTTCCAGATGAGCAGTTGTTGGCAGTTTCAGTCATTCCCTGGTGTTACTAGTGGTCCAAACCGAGAACGATTGGCACAGCGGTGTGAACGGGGTTCCCTTGGAGTTGGGTTGGTTGCGCTCCACCTTCCACCGGAAAACCTGCAAGCAAGCCTCGCACCACCACTGGGGTAGTGGGGGCCCTCCGACGATCAAGTCAGAGAGGATTGAAGGAGAAGGAGAGATAGCAGTAGCAGGTAAGAGAATGCTCTGGAAAACCTTTTCTTACCTCCCCCCTTCTCCCCCCAGCCGCATATATACCAGGCTGGGGGGTCCTTCTGGGGGGTTGGTCATCGTGTAGCACGATGGAGCTGCCACTGACATGGCCGTTACAGGGCGTCGTGGGGCAGCGCTGGGTACGGCCATGACAGGGCGTAGTGGAGCTCCGCTTTGTACGGCTGTTACAGGGGATCGTGGAGCAGCGCCGGATACGACCGTTGCAGGGAGTAGTGGAGCAGAGGGCCGCGGCGTGCTTCAGGGGAACAGCCTGTCGTTGTCGAGAGATTACCGACTCGGGGTCGGACTGCTGGATCAAGGGGCAGCCGACTCGGGGTCGGGCTGCGAAGCCGAAGATATCCGACTCGGGGTCGGACTGCTGGATCAAGGGACAGCCGACTCGGGGTCGGGCTGCGAAGCCGAAGATATCCGACTCGGGGTCGGACAGCTGGATCTAGGGGCAGCCGACTCGGGGTCGGGCTGCGAAGCCGAAGATATCCGACTTGGGGTCGGACAGCGGGATCAAGGGGCAGCCGACTCGGGGTCAGGCTGTGGAGCCGAAGATATCCGACTCGGGGTCGGATTACTGGATCAAGGGACTGCCGTAGTCTTCCTGGGTGCGCGTGCCGGTCACGTGGGGCGTGGCGGCTAAGTTCCCCCGTAACAGTAGCCCCCCACTTCCGAGCCTGGAACCAGGAGGGGAACGGGTGAAGGGAGTGATGCTTCGAGATTGCCGCCATCCCTCGGAAAGGCGCGCGCGCTTCGAGCTCCCCGCCTCCTTTATGGCGTATAGCGGTTGTCGCTGATCTGGCAGTCTGCAGATTTCGGCGGACATCCTTCCTTAATGGCGTCGATTCGCCTTTGGGGCGCGAGCGATCCTTCGGCAGCCAAGCGTCCTCTGGCGTCACCGAGGCGTCACCCGCCTTTCCACCTATTTAACCGGGGGCCCTCCCCCGTCCGCTCTTCTCTTCACAGGCATCTTCGAGTTTCTCCCTTGTGCTGCTGTCGTTGTCGTCGGACTGTTCGCTCGCTCCTCCTTTGACGCTCTCGGAGCCGTTCTTCCTTCCCTTCCGGTGAGTTGCCCCATTCTTCAATTTAGGGCTCTCCATACTTTCTCCTTCCGTATTAGTGTACTCCAGTCGTTCCGGTCCTTTCCCCCTTCTTGACCCCGTCCTGACCGTAGATTCACTGGCCATTAGGTATGGACGAAGTGAGAGCGGACCGCATTCAGTCGGAGCTGGCCTCCGAAGACTTAGATAGGTTCGTGGCTCGGTACCACCTTCCCGAAGCCTGCAACGTTACGCTCCCGGGGCCTGAGGAGAGGATGTCCCATCCTCCTCCAGGGAAGGTCGCCATCAATGAGGGCATCCTCCAGGCCGGGTTCCGCTTTCCCCCCTCGGACTTAGTCGTGCAGGTGCTTCGGGGTTTAAGAGTGGCGCCGACGCAACTGGTGCCGAACTCATGGCGCGCCCTGACGGCCTTCCAGATTCTCTGCCGCATGCACGAGGTCCCCGCCACCCTGAATGTCTTTTGGGAATGCTACGGCCTGAACGGCCACCCCCAGGACAGAGGGTGGTGGTGCTTTGCGGCGCGGCGAGGGTGCGGCCTCGTCAAGGAGGCTCCTTCCTCCATTCATGGCTGGAAGGAGCGTTTCTTCTTCATCGACGTAGATCCCTCTTGGGAAATCGGGGCAACCTGGGAGACGCCGATGAAGTCCCCGATTGGCCTATCGAGGTTGTCGAGGGAGGAATCCAATGGCGTCGCCGTCTTGAAGGGGTTGGTCGCCGAGGGCCGGCTCCCCCCGGTGGCTCGCCTTATTTCCGAGGATACTTTGGTGAACGTCGGTCTGAGCTCGATGCCCGTCGACCGTGAGCCTGCCACCGCTTCTTCTTTTTCAGCTCTTTTCTCCTCTTCCGTTTCTTCCTTCCATCAGTTTCTCAGTTTCTAACCACCCCGTCCTTTTTGCAGAAATCGACGACGTCATGCGGTCGGACAAGGCAAAGGCTGTCAGTAGGGTGTCCCTACTGGAAGCGGTCCGGAAGAAGAAACGGACTCCTCCGAGCGGGGTCCCCCCGGCGAAGAAGTCCCGCCAGCAGGCGACTCCGATGCCGACAGACGGCTCAGGGCCCAACGATCAGGGGGACGCTGCGGGCTCAGACCGACAATTGACACCGCATCAGCCCTCTGGTGATGAGACTACTGCTTCTCCGGAGGTGTCACCCGGGCGCGCCCGAGACGGCCGGGTCGGACGCGATCGATCCCCAGCCCGGCCTTCGACTCGGTCGGCTTCGGACGATACGAGAAGGAGGGGCACGCCGAGGCCTCGGCCGAGCGGGACCCTGTCGATTCCTGGAGCGGCCCCCGCCCCGAGCACGGTCAGCATGGCTCTTCCCCAAGCGATGGGTAAGGGTAAGGCTGCAGAACCACCGTCCGGCTCCGGGGCGAAGTCTGGGTCAACCTTCACTTTCGCCGACGCCCGAAACCTCATCGAGACGGTGCTGCTGGAGAGCGACCATAGGCGGGTCCGGCAGATGGGGATCCCTGACGTCGGAGCTGCCAGCTGCGTCTGTCTCATGTCGGTGAGTGTCCTTTTGGTCGCTTTCGTCATTTATAGGCTCTATTGATGATCCCCGCCTGACGCCCTCATTTTTTCTGTTTCTTAGCTCGCTCAGTACATGATCCGTCTGGAGGAGAGCCACGAGGAACAGGCGAGGCTTCTGGCGAGGGCCGAGAGCCAACTGAAGGCTGTAGAGGAGGGAGGCCAAGCTACGGCGGGGAGGACGACCGGGGACCTCGAGACGAGGCTCCAGGTGGCTGAAGAGCGGGTACTCGGCTTCGCTGCCCTCGAGAGGCAACTGTTGGAGACTCAAGAGCAACTCAAGGTCGTCTCGAGTCTCGAGGGCGAGATCAGGAAGGCGGAGGAGCGGGCCAAAAAGCAGTCCCGGAAGGCTGCCGACTTCCGGGAGAGGTGGGAGAAGGCCCAGCAGTCAGCCGACAACGCCCGCAACCGAACCCGGTCTCTTGAAGCCAAGCTGGGCGAATTGGAGTCGGCCTTGGAGGGGTCCCGCGCGAGCGACCAGGAGCTTCGTTCGCGCCTGGAAGAGGCTGAGGCTGCTCGCATTGCTGCCGAGGTGAAGCACAAGGAGGCTCGGGCTGATCTGCTGAGGGTCTCCTCCGAGGCGGACGACCGGATTGTGGCGAAGGTCATGGAGGCAAAGGCTCAGATTACGGAGCGAGCAGAGGCAGCACTGGCCGAGAAGAGCGCGGAAATCGGGCGTCTGGCGGTACAGGCCTATCGTCAGTCCGCCGAATTCACCCGTGACATGTCGGAGGCGGTACAGGCTTATCGTCAGTCCGACGAGTTCGTCCGTGACATGTCGGACGCGGGGTCCGACTCCTTTGTCTTAGGCTTCGATGAAGGCTTGGCAAGGGTGTCGGCTAAATACCCCGGGCTTGACCTGAGTGGGGTCTCCCTCCTCGACTCCCCTCCGGCGCCATTGCCTGCTGATTCTCCTGCCGCCTCCCTACCCCTTGCGGACGTGCCCGACGTTCCCGACCCAGGGGCTCCTCCAAGCTGACCCTCTGTACTTTTCTTTGATCTTTTCTTTGTATGTTGGCGTTTTGCCATGTTGTATGGGTCTCGGCCCTGAAGCAATGAAAGTTAATACAAACAGAGTGTTTCTTCATTTCACTTTCGTCCTTCCTCTTTTTAACTCTTGGTAGCGTCTCGCCGACTCCTGACTCTCGAAGTTCTTCCGGCGCTAGGCCAGGCATCCGAGGGTTAGGCCTCAGGAGATTCTTCCGGCGCTAAGCCAGGCATCCGAGGGTTAGGCCTCAGAAAATTCTTCCGGCGCTAAGCCAGGCATCCGAGGGTTAGGCCTCAGGAAATTCTTCCGACGCTAGGCCAGGCATCCGAGGGCTAGGCCGCCGGAAGAAATTCTTCCGGCGCTAAGCCAGGCATCCGAGGGTTAGGCCTCAGGAAATTCTTCCGACGCTAGGCCAGGCATCCGAGGGCTAGGCCTCAGAAAATTCTTCCGGCGCTAAGCCAGGCATCCGAGGGTTAGGCCTCAGAAAATTCGTCCGGCGCTAGGCCAGGCATCCGAGGGTTAGGCCTCAGGAAATTCCTCCGGCGCTAAGCCAGGCATCCGAGGGTTAGGCCTCAGAAAATTCTTCCGGCGCTAAGCCAGGCATCCGAGGGTTAGGCCTCAGGAAATTCTTCCGACGCTAGGCCAGGCATCCGAGGGCTAGGCCTCAGAAAATTCTTCCGGCGCTAAGCCAGGCATCCAAGGGTTAGGCCTCAGGAAATTCGTCCGGCGCTAGGCCAGGCATCCGAGGGTTAGGCCTCAGAAAATTCTTCCGGCGCTAAGCCAGGCATCCGAGGGTTAGGCCTCAGGAAATTCTTCCGGCGCTAAGCCAGGCATCCGAGGGTTAGGCCTCAGGAAATTCTTCCGGCGCTAAGCCAGGCATCCGAGGGCTAGGCCTCAGAAAATTCTTCCGGCGCTAAGCCAGGCATCCGAGGGTTAGGCCTCAGGAAATTCGTCCGGCGCTAGGCCAGGCATCCGAGGGTTAGGCCTCAGAAAATTCTTCCGGCGCTAAGCCAGGCATCCGAGGGTTAGGCCTCAGAAAATTCTTCCGGCGCTAAGCCAGGCATCCGAGGGTTAGGCCTCAGGAAATTCTTCCGACGCTAGGCCAGGCATCCGAGGGCTAGGCCTCAGAAAATTCTTCCGGCGCTAAGCCAGGCATCCGAGGGTTAGGCCTCAGAAAATTCGTCCGGCGCTAGGCCAGGCATCCGAGGGTTAGGCCTCAGGAAATTCTTCCGGCGCTAAGCCAGGCATCCGAGGGTTAGGCCTCAGGAAATTCTTCCGGCTCTAAGCCAGGCATCCGAGGGTTAGGCCTCAGGAAATTCCGCTCGTTGGTCGGCCAAGGCTGGCGCAAGCCGAGGCGACCGGTCGGGGCTTCAGGCTAGTCTGCTCCCGGGATGATCATCGGGTTAGCCTGGCATCTGAGGGCCGAGCCTCGGAAAATTCCGCTCGTTGGTCGGCCAAGGCTGGCGCAAGCCGAGACGATCGGTCGGGGCTTCAGGCTAGTCTGCTCCCGGGATGATCATCGGGTTAGCCTGGCATCCGAGGGCCGAGCCTCGGGAAATTTCGCTCGTTGGTCGGCCAAGGCTGGCGCAAGCCGAGGCGACCGGTCGGGGCTTCAGGCTAGTCTGCTCCCGGGATGATCATCGGGTTAGCCTGGCATCCGAGGGCCGAGCCTCGAAAAATTCCGCTCGTTGGTCGGCCAAGGCTGGCGCAAGCCGAGGCGACCGGTCGGGGCTTCAGGCTAGTCTGCTCCCGGGATGGTCATCGGGTTAGCCTGGCATCCGAGGGCCGAGCCTCGGAAAATTCCGCTCGTTGGTCGGCCAAGGCTGGCGCAAGCCGAGGCGACCGGTCGGGGCTTCAGGCTAGTCTGCTCCCGGGATGATCATCGGGTTAGCCTGGCATCCGAGGGCCGAGCCTCGGGAAATTCCGCTCGTTGGTCGGCCAAGGCTGGCGCAAGCCGAGGCGACCGGTCGGGGCTTCAGGCTAGTCTGCTCCCGGGATGATCATCGGGTTAGCCTGGCATCCGAGGGCCGAGCCTCGGGAAATTCCGCTCGTTGGTCGGCCAAGGCTAGCGCAAGCCGAGGCGACCGGTCGGGGCTTCAGGCTAGTCTGCTCCCGGGATGATCATCGGGTTAGCCTGGCATCTGAGGGCCGAGCCTCGGAAAATTCCGCTCGTTGGTCGGCCAAGGCTGGCGCAAGCCGAGGCGACCGGTCGGGGCTTCAGGCTAGTCTGCTCCCGGGATGATCGTCGGGTTAGCCTGGCATCCGAGGGCCGAGCCTCGGAAAATTCCGCTCGTTGGTCGGCCAAGGCTGGCGCAAGCCGAGGCGACTGGTCGGGGCTTCAGGCTAGTCTGCTCCCGGGATGGTCATCGGGTTAGCCTGGCGTCCGAGGGCCGAGCCTCGGAAAATTCCGCTCGTTGGTCGGCCAAGGCTGGCGCAAGCCGAGGCGACCGGTCGGGGCTTCAGGCTAGTCTGCTCCCGGGATGATCATCGGGTTAGCCTGGCATCCGAGGGCCGAGCCTCGGAAAATTCCGCTCGTTGGTCGGCCAAGGCTGGCGCAAGCCGAGGCGACCGGTCGGGGCTTCAGGCTAGTCTGCTCCCGGGATGGTCATCGGGTTAGCCTGGCATCCGAGGGCCGAGCCTCGGGAAATTCCGCTCGTTGGCCACGCGCCTGTCGCTTGCCACTCGACGGGATTTCTCCGTGTCCAGCTACGATCGTGTTTCTCCTCCTCTCCAAGCGTCACCTGGGGAACACCAGAAGGGCATTAAATGCTAATTGAAGCGTTACCTGGAAAATCGGGCCGCCAGTTGCTGCTTGCAAGGAGTGTCAGTTAAGCGGCCGCGATACGCACGTTCTTCGAGGCGGATGCGGCCTGGGCGCGAGCGGAGATACGTGGACCGAGGGATACATGCCGCCCGGAGTGTCCTTGGATAGCCTTGATTTTGTCCGGGTTTGCTTCGATACCCCGCTGATTGACAATGAAACCAAGGAACCTCCCGGCCGAAGCGCCGAAGGCGCACTTCGCCGGGTTCAGCTTCATGCGAAACTTCCGCAAGGTGGTGAAAGTCTCCTCCAGGTCCGCGATGTGCTGATCTGCATGGCGGCTCTTCACCAGCATATCGTCCACGTACACCTCCATGTTCCGGCCGATTTGCTCTTTAAAGATTTTGTTGACGAGGCGCTGGTAAGTGGCGCCAGCATTCTTCAGACCGAAAGGCATCACCTTGTAGCAGTACAACCCCCGGTCTGTTATAAAAGCAGTTTTCTCCTCGTCCTGTGGGGCCATCATTATCTGGTTGTAGCCGGAGAAGGCGTCCATGAAAGACAGCAGCTGATATCCGGAAGTCGCGTCGACCAGTTGGTCTATCCGCGGAAGCGGAAAGCTATCCTTGGGGCATGCCTTGTTCAGGTCGGTGTAGTCGACGCACATCCTCCACTTCCCGCTCGCCTTCCGGACAAGTACGACATTTGCCAGCCACTCGGGGTAACTCACCTCCCTTATGAATCCTGCCTCCAAGAGCTTGTCTACCTCCTGGTCGACCACCCGGATCCGATCCGGGGCACAGTGTCTCTTCTTTTGCTTTACTGGTCGGTGGGTCGGGTCGACGTTGAGGGCGTGAGAAATGACCTTCGGGTCGATCCCGGGTACATCGGCCGCCGACCAGGCAAATACATCGGCATTGGCTCGGAGGAATTCCACCAACCGGGCCCGAGCTCCCGAGTCGAGATTGGCGCCGACCCGGACCGTCCGGTCTGGGCGGCCTTCCTCGAGGGGAACTTCGACCACACCCTCGGCTGGCTCCCCCTGCCGCAAGGCCACCTCGTCTCTGGCATCAAGGGACTCGACGCTTAGGGCTTCCACGGGCTTCTTCCCTTTGAGAGTCGCTAGGAAACATTGCCGTGCGGTCGGTTGGTCACCTCGGACCTCTCCGATCCCAGCCGCCGTGGGGAACCGCATGAGCAAGTGGTACGTAGAGACCACCGCACGAAGGGCGTTCAGTCCAGGTCGTCCGAGGATAGCGTTGTAGGCCGAGGGAACACGGACGACCAAGAACCCGAGTCGCACCGTGGCTTCTGCGGGTGCAACGCCCGCAGTCACAGGCAGCTCAACGACTCCTTCGGCCGGGACAGCGTCACCAGTGAATCCGATGAGGGGGGTGGATGTTTTGTGCAACAATTGTCTGGTCAAGCTCATTTTTTGGAAGGCCTCGTAAAACAAAATATCAGCTGAGCTTCCACTATCAACAAGAACACGCCTTACATCATAGTTTGCCATAGTGAGGGAGATCACCATGGCGTCATCGTGGGGAGTCTGAACCCCCTTTACATCCTCATCAGAAAAGGTGATTACATTACCGACCCTCTGCCTCTTTACGATGGCCGTCCCTGACGCTTCCGCCGAGCCCCCTGCGTTCCTCACGGGCCGTGAGCAGCCCCCAGTGATAGTGTGGATCACGCCCGCAACGGGTCGATTCTGCTCCCGAGGCTCCGGAGGAGCCGGGTCGGCCGGACGCGGGTCCGCGGGGGGACGTCGGTCGTTCACATATCGTCCGAGACGCCCCCGGCGGATGAGAGCCTCGATCTCGTCCCGAAGCTGGAAGCAGTCTTCGGTGTCGTGGCCGTGGTCCCGGTGGTACCCACAGTACACCCGGGAGGGCCTCCTCTCAGGGATCTTCCGCATCTGTCTCGGGGCCAAGAGGTCCTCCCGCCCCTTGATCTCCATAAGGATCTGGGCCCGGGGAGTCAGGAGAGGGGTGTACCGGTTGAAACGTCGGGGCGGAGAACGAGGGCGTGGGGCGCCGTGGTTCCTCGCCGGCGACGGGCTTCTGCGCCGACGCTGGGGCGTCGGGCTCCTCCTCTGGCGTGCCTCTTTTCGCCTTTTCTTCCCAAGCTTTGGAGGGATCTCGGCGGCCTCCTTGCTCCGGTGGGCGGCCGCCTCCTCGGCGTCCGCATACTGGTTCGCCCGGGACAACAGCTCCGGGAAGCTCCTCGGCAGGCGTTTGTCCAGGGAGAAGGTGAGTCTGCCCTTCCGGAAGCCGCGCTTCAGGGCTGAAAGAGCTACCTCCTGGCTCAGGTTCCGGACCTCCAGCGTAGCCTTGTTGAA
Organism: Phoenix dactylifera; assembly: GCF_009389715.1. Lineage (NCBI taxonomy): Eukaryota > Viridiplantae > Streptophyta > Magnoliopsida > Arecales > Arecaceae > Phoenix > Phoenix dactylifera. Next base: position 4,166,744 of record NC_052395.1, on the reverse strand, counting down.
GCGGGTGAGATAATCCCGCAGGCTTTCTCCCTCGTTTTGCCGAACATCAAAGAGGGAGTCGGAGACCAGTCGCCGCCGGCTACTGACGGCGAAATGAGTGATGAAGAGGCGAGTGAACTGGTCGAAGGACTGGATTGAGTTAGCCTCCAGGCCGGCGAACCACGCCCTTGCCGGGCCACGGAGGGTTGCTGGGAAAGCCTTGCAGAGGAGAGGATCTGATGCTCCGTGGAGGAGCATAAGGGTCCTGAAACTCTCGACGTGATCCCGCGGGTCCGCTGCCCCGCATAGGGCTCGATCGCCGGCATCTTGAACCCCGGCGGATTCGGGGTCCGCAGGATCCTCGAGGCTAGCGCCGGCTGGGAGGAGATCTCCAAGTCGGCGAAGGGATCTTTGGAATGGCCCTTCAGGACCTGGAGTTGTCGGTGGAGATCGTCCACCCGCCGGTCCAGGGAGCGCGACCGGTGGGCGGGAGACAAGGAGCGGCAGGAGGGAGACCGACTGGAGCGCGGGTTCCTCGAGGACTGGGGGATCTGGGAATGCGCCCGGGTCCGCCTCTCGTACCCCGCGCAGCTCCGATGAGAAGGTCCCGGCAGAATGGAACGCGCTCGAGAATCCTCCTCGCGCCGGCGCTCCTCCCCATGGGAGAGGAAGGAGCGCGGGTTGAGGAGAGCAGGCGAACGCTCAGGCAGCAGCGGCTCCTGAGCCCGCTGCGGCGCCCGGGACATCACACCCTGCAAATTCTGCACCGCCTCCGCGAGGGTGCGAACCTGCTGGGCTAGCTGGTCGAACTGAGCGGCTTCGACCGTCTGAATAGGCGGTGGGGCGGTGGAGTGTTGCTGAGAGCGCGTTGGAGATGCAGCGGCCTCCCGGCCGGAGGCGCGAGAGGCCCCGCGACCGGAAGCGTTGGAAGCTCCACGACCACCTCGCCGTGCCATTACGATCGCTCTGAGATCCGACCCTTTCTCTAGCGCCAACTGTTACTGGTGGTCCAAACCGAGAACGATTGGCACAGCGGTGTGAACGGGGTTCCCTTGGAGTTGGGTTGGTTGCGCTCCACCTTCCACCGGGAAACCTGCAAGCAAGCCTCGCACCACCACTGGGGTAGTGGGGGCCCTCCGACGATCAAGTCAGAGAGGATTGAAGGAGAAGGAGAGATAGCAGTAGCAGGTAAGAGAATGCTCTGGAAAACCTTTTCTTACCTCCCCCCAGCCGCATATATACCAGGCTGGGGGTCCTTCTGGGGGTTGGTCATCGTGTAGCACGATGGAGCTGCCACTGACATGGCCGTTACAGGGCGTCGTGGGGCAGCGCTGGGTACGGCCATGACAAGGCGTAGTGGAGGTCCGCTTTGTACGGCTGTTACAGGGGATCGTGGAGCAGCGCCGGATACGACCGTTGCAGGGAGTAGTGGAGCAGAGGGCCGCGGCGTGCTTCAGGGGAACAGCCTGTCGTTGTCGAGAGATTACCGACTCGGGGTCGGACTGCTGGATCAAGGGGCAGCCGACTCGGGGTCGGGCTGCGAAGCCGAAGATATCCGACTCGGGGTCGGACTGCTGGATCAAGGGACAGCCGACTCGGGGTCGGGCTGCGAAGCCGAAGATATCCGACTCGGGGTCGGACAGCTGGATCTAGGGGCAGCCGACTCGGGGTCGGGCTGCGAAGCCGAAGATATCCGACTTGGGGTCGGACAGCGGGATCAAGGGGCAGCCGACTCGGGGTCAGGCTGCGGAGCCGAAGATATCCGACTCGGGGTCGTATTACTGGATCAAGGGACTGCCGTAGTCTTCCTGGGTGCGCGTGCCGGTCACGTGGGGCGTGGCGGCTAAGTTCCCCCGTAACACCTGGTATGCTGATTTGATGAACTATTTGGTGAGTAGTATTGTTCCCCCTGATTTGAGCTATCATCAGAAGAAAAAGTTTTTATGGGATGTGAAGCATTATGTTTGGAAAGAACCGCTACTCAATAAACATTGTGCAGATGGGATGATTAGAAGATGTGTGCCCCAGGATGAGATGCAGGATATCCTTGACCATTGCCATTCCTTGGAGTGTGGTGGACATTTCAGTACCTCCAAGACAGTTGCAAAGGTATGGCAGTCTGGTTTTTACTAGCCGACCATGTATCAAGATGCTAGACAGTATGTGAGCATGTGTGATGGATGTCAGAGGGTTGGCAATATTTCGAAAAAGAATAAGATGCCCTTGACTAATAACCTAGAGGTTGAACTGTTTGATTTATGGGGAATTGATTTCATGGGCCCATTTTCTTCTTTCTTCAACAATCAGTACATCCTGGTAGCAGTGGATTATGTGTCTAAATGGGTTGAAGCTACTGCAACTCAGACTAATGACTCTCGGGTGGTGATGAGATTTGTGAAGAAAAATATTTTTTCAAGATTTGGTGTGCCGAGAGCTATTATTAGTGATGAAGGCTTCCATTTTTGTAACCGGTCATTTGAGGCTTTGTTGAAGAAATATGGGGTTACTCATAAGGTCGCACTTGCCTATCATCCTCAAACAAATGGGCAAGTGGAACTTGCAAATAGAAAATTGAAACAAATTGTGGAAAAAACTGTGAGCAGTTCAAGGAAGGATTGGGCGAATAAGTTAGATGATGCACTTTGGGCCTATAGGATAGCTTTCAAGACACCTTTGGGTATGTCTCCTTACAGACTTGTCTTTGGAAAGTCTTGTCACTTACTAGTGGAATTGGAACATAGGGCCTATTGGGCAATCAGGGAGTTGAACATGGATTTGAAAGCTGCAGGAGAAAAGAGATTGTTACAGTTGAGTGAGTTGGAAGAGTTTAGGTTGGATACTTATGAAAATGCTTGAATTTACAAGAAAAAGATAAAGCATTAGCATGACAAACATCTTCAGATTAGAAACTTCGAAATTGGGCAGCAAGTGTTACTCTCCAACTCAAGACTTAAGTGATTCCCAGGCAAGCTTCGTTCTAGGTGGTCTAGCCCATTCACGGTAACAAAAGTGTATCCATATGGTGCTGTTGAGGTGCGTAGTGAGGTCACTGGTGCATTCAAGGTTAATGGGCAGCGTTTGAAGCCTTATCTTGCTGGTAATGCAGTTCTTAAAGGAATGATTTACTTTTTGAAGAATCCTACCTATGGTTGATGGTGTGGAAATCAAGCTAATGACTGTAAACAAACGCTTCTTGGGAGGCAACCCAACCACAAAAAAAAAAATCCTTTCTTTTATCTTTTGTTATATGTTTTAATTGTTATTTTTATTTAAGTCTTTGAATAATTATTGCTGTGACCCCTTTCTTTTTGGTTGTGTTGTGTAGGTTCGGAAAAATCAAGCAAGAAGCTAGTTCATGTTCAATTCAATCGGACATTCATTGTGTTCAGCCTTGCTAAAAGTGGAGTATTAGTCTTCCATTTTTCTTTGCTTTCACATTGAGGACAATGTGAAAATTAAGTTTGGGGAAGTGGATATTTGATTATGCTGAATGCTAGTGCTGGTTATGTTTGTTTGAGAAAGAATTTTTTTTCGAAATTCTAGTTTGTTCACTTTCATGCAAGTTAATTGGTGATCATATCCATGTCTTCCAAACTAGATTTTTATGTGAAAGATTAGAAGAAATGAACATGCATTTGTACTTGTGTGAGACTTATTTAGGATCAACATTACACTTTTGGGTTCTTTATTGTGTTTAAGCATTGAATTTTGATTTAGGATAGGCAATATCTTATAAAGCAAGAGTAAGCATATTTATTTTTCTTTGGGATTATTGAAGTACATCTTTCCTTGCAAAGTTATATGAGTTGTGTTATTATACATAAAAGATGAGTGCGATGCTTTTCTTGTGATTATCCCCTTTGATCTAGTCCTAAACAGGGTTTAAGTAAATAGAGAGATAATGATTAGACAGTCGAATAAATAAATGTGTACAAAGTTCTATCTACTCCAATATTTTGAGTTGCTTAGTAACTAGGGGTATTCATTACCAACGTTTACTTTTACATTAAACAGCAACTTGAAATATGAGTATGCAAAAGCACTTTAAGTGTGTGACTTGTTGAGTAACCAGGTGCATCCATCACAAATGCTTGTATTCACGTCAAAAGGCGAGTGACAACTTAAAGACAAAGAATAATTTGCAGTAAAACAAAAAAACTCTCTAGTTTGCTACCTTGTTTGTGGTAGTGAGAAGGGGTGATTGCAGGTTAAGTTGTTACATGATTCAATTGTGTTGGTCGCATGATAAATATGATTGAGTTTGGAATTATGTATGGATATTTGAACTAGAGAATATGAGTATGCTTAGTTTTTTTTTATTTGCTATTGTTGTGTACTGAATTGAACATTTGATGTTTGCATAATAGGTCCTTTGGGTGTGATAAGTTGAGCCTGACTATGATTATTGTCCTTTGTTTTTATGGTTTTTCTTTTGCTTGAGGACAAGCAAACATTCAAGTTTGGGGGTATTTGATGTGAGAATTTATTTCACACATTTTCTTAGTTTTAATTATTTTGTTTAGAGTGTTTTGTATGTTCTTAGCTCATTTCTCTAGAATTTAGGTGTCTTTTACATTTATTTAATTCTTAGGAATTTTTGGCATTTTGCAGGTGTTTAATTATTGAATTAGGTTGAAATTGGGCTGATGTGAAGAGGCAGAATTCGTGCCAGGCCTAGAGAACAAGTCCTAGTTGGGCTGATCTAGTCAAACCAGAATACTGCTCGCTTTTTGGGTTCTAGACCTTGGTTTCATGTGTTGTTTGGCTTTCTGGAAAGATAAGATGTAGGCCTAAAACTTTTATGAAGATCCCAAAACCCAGTTCTACCATTTTGAAGTTCAAAACTTAGCAGAAATGGAAAAGTCCGAATCTGTCCAGAAGTATACTGCAGCCCATACCCTATTTTGGTTTTTAGCTTGTATCTGGACTTTTAGGAAACAGAATAAATAAAGCCTAGGTGCATTGGAAAGCTGAGAACGAGATCTAAAACTTTTATGAAGGGTCCAACTCCAAAGTGTCTCGTTCTGGTGCTCTAAATTTAGCTGGGAGTTGAGTAATAAAATCAGCCTAGAATTCCGACAGGAGGAAAAGCCAAAAATTCTAGGAAGGAAAAAAAAGCTAGAATTCTAAGAGAAAGAACGGAGCGGAGGATTTTTGCAAATACAAAGTTCTTTTCCTTTCTCTGATTTTTTTTATTTATTTTTTTTATTTGCTGAATTGTTATTAAGGATGTTGAATGCGAATTTATGTTTGAGAAATAATTGAATTTATTTATTAGTTATGATTTACTAGTTTTCTTATCCTAGAGCTAGGATGTAGCCATTGAATTTTTGATATGAATTGAGTATGGTTGTATTGAATATCCTTTGTTAATTGTAATTTGATGATTTCGGTTTTCATTCTTGGAATTTACTGGCCATGAATTGCATGCTTAAGATGTTGAATGAAGTAACGAAAGTTGAAGTTCAATATTAGTTGGTGAATTTATCAAACATTGGCAGTGTAGTTTAGAAATAAATGCACACCCTTGTGACCTACATTCAAGAATTTCACAGATCATAATGACTTTATATTAATTTCTATGATCACGAAAGTAGACATAGGATTATAGGTACAGGTGTTATGCCTTGAAAAAGGATATCACATAAAAAAAGGGATTCGGTCATTGTAATTAGTAGAATATTAACAATCAAATTTAAATTCATTGAAGGAATTCAATTGATGAAATCCAAGCCCTAGGAACCTTTCATATTTGATTTTTTGGGTTAAGAAATTACAGTCAGTCACATCAATTTGGGGTCATCTAAATAATATAGAAAATTTATAAATTGGTACTTGAATCGCCTCCTTCTGGAAACGATACTCTTTTTGCCCTGTTTTACTTGTCACGACCTATGCACTTGTGGTAGAGTCTAGGGACTATCAAGTTTTTGGGACATACCTTAGGAAAACCGAAGAAGGGATGAAGCACGTCGAAGTCGCCGCCTCGCCGGACGTCGAAGAGACTCGCGGACGCGCAGAAGGGGCCAAGGGGGAGATCAATCTGGGAAGGAAGGAAGAGATCTAGATCTAGGGTTCCTCTCTAGAGTCCAACCTCCGCCTCAGCCGTTCGAAAATTGAAATATAGAGTATGGGCTATGGGCTCTATCTAGCGGGCTGAAAGCTTGTAGGCCTGCCCCTGCAGGCTGCGGGCTTCGGGCCTGCAGCTGTCGCCTATGAGCCTGCGGGTCTAAATGGGTAACCCAGATTCGGGTTGGGTCGGATCGGTTCTATTGATAAACGATTCAAACTGGACCCAAAAAAAAGGGTCGGGTTGGGTCGAGATTAGGTTGATCCTGACCTAATTCGAAAAATAAAATAGGTTCAAATTTAGGATCCGACCCGGCCCTGCGGGTTCTAAAACTCGGGTCGGGCCGGGTCTATACGAGTCGGGTCGGATCGGGTCTCAGGTCAACCCGACCCATTTGCAACCTTAATGTAAACCTACCTCTATAAGATAGAAATCTACCTTTTCAACTGGCTTATCTTTTTCTCAATTTTCTTTAATAGTGGCAACCAGTCATTTCTACAAAGTTCTTTGTTGCATAGAAGCAGTCCTAAATAGCAAATAAATAAATAACTTACCGCGACATTATCACTATGATATAACTTATAAAAAAGATATAACCATGATGAATAGTTCTAGATTGGATATGTCAGAAATTTTAGTTGATCTCACATATTCATGGACCTATCTAGTTACTAGATGAAGTTTTTAGAATATAGTGACTAGCTAGCTAACATGATATCAGAACCAGCACATACCTATTTGTTTTTACCACCATTCCCTTTCATAGATAACTGATAGTGAAATGGTGTGCAATATAAGCCCAAAGCATATCTACTTGATTTGGATAAGGTCATCGCACAGGATAAGAAGATAAGAACGTTCCACAAAATGGTAAATCAGGTCGTCTTGACAAATAGCTTAATATTTGTTTTTTTTTACAAGTGATAAGGCTATTATTCTTCTGTGCATCTCTATCGACAATGCTGTCGGGATCAACAAGTTGTCTCTCGGGACGCATGCTGTTGGATTAAATATTGTCAACATAAGATTGTTCAAATGCACAAAAGAATTTCGCATCTAGATCGGGTCATGGCTTTACACATAATTGCTATCACTTTTGATTAATTTGGGTCGTCATTTCTAGAATTCGATTTGAATTATTCTCGTTAGTACCTTTGTATATATGTCCCTCTCAACATCGATCATTGATTTATATTCAACAAAGATAAAACAAAGTGTCAATCATCTTGTTTATTAAAAAATATTAAATTATAAAAATCGTCTTAAGATTTATATTTATTATGCTTATATCCAGCCGTTTGTAAAATTTACACTTATATCTAATTAAATTAATCGCATTAGTAAAACTGTTTAGCCCATATGAAAAATTAAAATTGTTGTTCTTAGATTGCTGTTGTACTACTTAAAGTTATTTTGATCATTTTTGAAATTTTTTTGATATAGTATTTGGATTCAATTTAAAGTTAATGATTTTGACTAACGTTTTGTTAAATTATGAATTAAAATATTTAATAAAAATAAATCTCAGGAGGGCGGATGTAGAAAAAAAGAGCAATTATTTGTAATAATAGTTATAGAAAATTTTGTTATGGCCAAGCGACCTACTCATATTGGTTGCGCAACTTTGGTCAACATGTTCATCATTAAGGTTTTGCTTCGGTCTCCTTTGTATGTTTACATGATTGTTATGTAGATAACATTTCAATAGTTGGATTAAAGAAAGAGAGACAGATATTTGATCTCTGTATTAGTTTAGCCGGTTAAGAGTTTCCAAAATTTCACGGAAATTTAGGATGCCATCCTTCATATCTTGATATCTTAAAGTATCCTCAGCAACTCAGCATCTATTACCGCCTCCCCTCCATCCATAATTCTTTCTCGCTTCTCCAATCTAAACCCCATTACCAACCTAAAGGAGTTCGCCCTTTATTTAAAAAAAAAAGCTATATAAAAAAAAATTAAAAAATAACTCGAATATAGTCGGATTTTTTAAATAAGAGAGATAGAAAAGTAGTTTTAATATAGAATAAGATTTCTACATTATATGAAAAAAAAATCTATATAGAATATTGCAAAGTTAGATTTCTACTGATTGAGAATTATAAATTTTTTTTTTCCAAAAGTGCTCTTAAATTTTTAGATAGAATAAAATAAGTTTTTCTATTTATTAAGAGCACAATAAATATTTTTTTTAACATGATTGACTGTCAAAATAATATTAATGATGCTAGAGGGATTGATCCTTTATCATTTCTTTTGCAGGGTTTGTCAAGGACGAGTTAGAAACCATAGAGATAGATCATGACAAATGAACTCAATTAGTTTAGCATGCTAAGAATTAGTGACTGCAGGGAGTTTCTCCTGTGATACTGAATTTCAGTTAACAACTCGCGATATTTGTGTACTTCAGGTATACAAATATTCTCTCTGCAACATTTTACATTATCTTTAGCATCTTTGCCAAGCACAAGAAAGAAAGGTAAGCATGTACAGATTAATTTAATGTGTTGGTCCATTGAAATTTTATAAGATGGATACAGCGACACAGGTATCTTCAGCAAGAACAGATGATGACATTGGTGCATGTTGGGTTATTTAGTACAGTGGACATAAGGACATCAAGAGGAGGCGAATGGTGACAACATAGTGGTTGTTTCTAATGTCCTTTCACCAACATCAAAATCAAATTATTATCTATGCAGCACTATAGGCAATACAAGGATTCTGAAACTGATCTGTGCCAACTCGCTGGACCGGTGCCAAAACAAGGCATGCATGTCTGCCATGGTACCATGGAGTATCATAAGGCATCAAATATGTAGGGCTTGTGTGTGTTTGTGAGTGCATCTCATGGCATCACATATGCCATGAAGCCATTAATCAGCACATCCACCAACACTAGCATTTAAATCCTTGTAATCACATTGTAAACGAGACAGAAAAAACTTGGCACTACATGAAAGAACAATAAAACATAACAACCACCTCAGCATTATAACACATTTTCTAATATTCAGCCTTAAATTACGAGACAGACAAAATATCATATTCATTGCTTCTCCAGCTAATAAGGAATGTCTTATAAAGATGTAAAAATCAATAAAACTGAGCTAATCTGCAAGGGTGCCAATCTAGCCAGTGTCATATGGCTACGAAATATTAATTGGCAAAAGAAAATCAGAAGAAAAATATTAATTGACAGCCAACGCTGATGAGCCTTTTCAAACTCCCAAATCTGTTTGAAGTTACAATGCACGAGAGGAAGCGCTTTTCCATTTCATGAGCAACTTACTCAAGACAGCATGTAAATAGATATTTTAATAAGAAATTAACATTAGAGAGAAATGCTGCTCATGCACAGGCAGAGAAGAAGCTTGTAATCATGGTTAACTTATCAACCTAAAAGAGTAATCATTAGTTCATAGATTTTCAAAGAAAAAAAAATTCATATTAAGATTTGAAAACTTTATTCAATGAAAGCATCTTCCTGCGAATGGATATCTGTTACCACCCAATACAACAATAATTTGAATGACCTGGTTGGTAAATAAGCAGATATATTATTGCAATGACTGTAGTGACATTTATAAAGCCACATGTAGTTGCAAATGCACACAAAGCCACATGTGCATATATGTGAACACCGTTATGCATGCATGCATCATCACGGGGACATGCAGCAAGCTGACATATTATAATAATTGACAAAGTTTTTCACATCTCTTGTTTGGCTTTATGAATATTTCTTTTATAATTTTATATGGTTCTGAGCAAGTGATGATATACATACTGCAACTTCGAGATTCTTTAATGATGAGCGGTTTGATTTCTTCTCGGACATGCCAACTGCCTTAACCAAATTGTTAGTAGATATAATTATCGAAATATCATGACGAGGCCCTCTATGATATTTTCGATGTTGAGACCAGCTTGCTCCAAATGGCCAGGAGTTTGTATCCTCTCTGGTTCATGAAGGGAAGAGGTCTAATTTGAATCACCCACCATTTATATACTACATAATAATGAATGGTTAAACGGATCTTGTTTCAACTAAAGAGCTCTAGTTCAAATCACCCAGTGTCTGAATATCGTGCAACAATCGGTGCCTGAATTGTACAAAATTGAAAGGGAAACTTCTAGCCTTGTGATTACTACTTGTACATATTAACTTCACCCTATATATACCAAATGAAGGCTCTGTTTTGAGTACTTAGTCTGATTAAATCTGCAACAAGCTCTTTTACATTGCTCAGAGCAATATACAGATATGTGGGTACGTACGTATATAGTAAGTTATTATTTAGCACTTAACATGCACTAGTTGATCTTTCATCAAAGCTTTCTTATGAAAAAAAGTCCATGCTTTTACTCATAGCCAGTGTAAGCCACCAAATAGCCAACTACATTAGTAATATATTTTAATGTGCAAAATTTTTCTATGATGATGATACTATTCCTATCATTCTCTAGACTTTCACATGTATGATGCAAGTGCAAAGAAACATGATGGATGGCTGAAATCTTGATCTTATTCAAGATCTATATAGATAGGCACACTTATTCAAATATTCTTAAAAGCCATGGATGTGTATGATACAAGAGATATGTGAACAACATCCCTTCGTAGAGAGTACACTAAAAGGATCGTTGGTTACTTTAAAAAATTTAGACTATGAAGGTTCTCGAAACAAATTGCATGGGCTTGTCTTCACTATAAGAAAAGTTATGTATGCCGACATTTACCTACCGATGTTAGATAGAAGCAACGGTAATTTTGGCTCCAGCCGACGTTTCTAAATAGCATCGGCAAGTATATAATTACGACGATACTTATTAACGTTGTTGGAGGCTAAATAGGAAAAGAAGGGAAGGGATTAGATGATGCTTAAAAGTATCGTCAGAGTCCAAATGAGTCAGGACCAAGGACAACACTTATAAGCATCGTCGGAGTCCTGGACTTTACAAGGCAGCGCTTAAGACGACACTTATAAGTATTGTCGGAGGCTAACTCCCACATTGCGAAAACCCCAGCGCCCGACCTACACTAGCCATCATTTTCCATCGACCCTAGCCCCCTTTTTCTCCTCTCCGACGTCGACCGGCCGACCCCAACCCTGGATCGAGCTCTGCCTCCGCCCGAGTTATATTTCTCCTCCTCCCTCCTCTTCAGCGCTGACCGACCAACCCCAACCTCCGATCGAGCTCCGCCTCCGCCCAAGGTTTCTTTCTCCCCCTCTCTCCACTCTGGCGCCTCTTCTCCTTAATCATTTGTATGCTTTAGATACAATTTACAAATGTTTTTTTTAGGGTTGTTGGATTCCGCATTGGTTGGATCAACTAGCTGTGCCATGGTGTGCACAGGCCTAGTTCTAGGCACATCTCCCTGATTCCTTGTATTATCTAATTCTATAATTATTTTAAATTTATTATATGCAATTATTAGTTATTTTTAGGAAATAGTATCCAATGGTTACATTGTTCTAATGATCATGGCTCCCAGTCTCACCTCTTACAATTAAAAAAAAATGAAGAGAGAAAAGAGTATAATAAGATATGATAGCAATCAGGTGGTATGCAAAAAAAACAAAATTTACATTTAGATAAACCTGATTAATAATATCGCAGTTAGGACGTGCCAACAGGTAATTGGTTCTAGGAGAAGATGGAAAACTAAAAGAAACAAGGATTCTGAGTGTGTGAAACATTTTATTTCTGCTACATTGCTATCCAATTTATCCACTATGAGTGCATGATGTCAAATTTTATGTTATGGAGTGTCGTACGAAGATAGACTACTAAAAGGGCCTTTCCGTTGGGGATCCCGGTCCCAGGAGCATGGAGCAGTAGAGAGGTGTCCATATATGTATGATTTTGGCATATGATAAAACTAAATTTTGATAACATAAATTAATTTTGCACTTCATATTTGAGGCTTATGTTATAGAGTGCAGGCAATCTAGCTATCTGTCAATTCGTTTAACTAGCATGATTGTTGTTTAGCATGTGGTGATTTGATCTATCTATCATGGATGCTGTGAATTTCTACAAATTATCTTTTTTTTTTTGTGCCATTTCGATAGAAAAATCTCATGATATTATTGAGTAGAGGATGTTTGACTGATCACTATGAATCAGTCAAACTATATAAATGATAGAGACATGTCGTGATTATCCAAATAGTTAAAAGGCTAAGCTGAACAAGCATCAAGGAAAAATAAAAAAACCAATGCATGACTTGGCATCAACTAATTTTGCAATTCAGCAAGCAATAAACAATCACATACTCCATAATTACATGCATGATGCAAAGAAAATATTTTAGAATAATGATCAGCTGTGTTAAGTGAATGTATTATTCTATTTAATTTCAAATAATTTTTATGCCATCCTTCTTCGTACCCTAATTTTGTTTATCTTTTACATAAGCTGCAGTTTAATCAGTATTCTAATATAATGGACAAAAATTGGATAAATAAGTCGAGATTCAGTGCCGAATATTTGGATGGAGTTCAGAATTTTATTAAATTTGCTTTTGAGAAATCTAATATGAACGAAAAAATTTTATGTCCATGTCAAAAATGTGTAAATAATTCTTCTCTCGTTCCAAAAATTGTTAAAGAACATTTAGTGTGGAATGGTTTTCTAAAGAGTTATATATACTGAATGGGTATTTAATGAAGAGTCCATATTGTCGTCTCTGCGTAACCAACCCTCCTATATAAAATACACCTCTAGTTTTGGATCTAGTAACACAGAACGAAATCCTATAGGAGAAGATAATATAGGGGCTTACTCAGAGATGCTCTTAGACATAGTATTAGAAATTTAATAAATTTTAGTGAAGGACAAGAAATAGCTGTAATAGGTGATGAGCATACAGTTACTGATTTTATGCATGTTGAGGAATCTATATATTCTGATAATGACACAGTTCGGTATCATAACTTGGTGAAAGATTGTGATCAAGAACTATATCTGAGTTGTAAGAATTTTATAAAGATTTCTTTTCTTGTGCATTTATTTTATTTAAAATATTTGAATGGGTGGTTTAGCAAGTCTTTTACTATGCTTCTTCAATTATTAAAGTACGCATTTTCGAAAGGTATTAATTTGCCAAAAAAGTAGTAAAATGGTTGGATCTTGGATGCAAGAAGATACACAGTTGTGCGAATGACTGTATTTTATATCGTGATAAATATATTAACCAAGAGTCGTTCCGAATATGTGGATCTTCATGATGAAAAAAATATAAAGAAGACGAGCATGATTTGTTGAATGAAATAGATGCTACACGGACTAAGAAAAAACCGGCTAAAGTTTTGAGGTATTTTTCTCTCATACCTAGATTGAAAAGAATGTTTGCATCATCGAAGATAGCTTCCTTGATGAGATGGCATGATGAAGGTTATACAAAGGATGGAATATTAAGACACCCAGTGAATAGTTTAGAATGGAAAGCATTTGATTATACGCATCACGAATTTACTTTTGATGTTCGCAGTGTCAGGCTAGGTTTAGTTACTGATGGATTTAGTTAATTTCGAATGATGAGTTCTACATACAGTAATTGGTCGGTTGTTTTGATTTCATATAATTTGCCACCATGGACGTGTATGAAATAGTCTTTACTCATTTTGTCAATGGTTATTCTAGGTGATAAGGGCCCTGGTAATGATATTAATGTTTTTCTGTAGCCTTTAATAGAGGAATTGAAGCAGTTATGGGAGGGTATTGATGCATTTGATGCTTTCGCTGGCCAAACATTTAAATTGCGTGCAGCTTTTATCTAGACTATCAATAATTTTTCTACATATACTAATTTATTTGGTTGAAGCACTAAGGGGTGTATTGTATGTCTTGTGGAGATTCAATCCATTCGTATTGGTTAAAACATAGAGAAAAGTTCTGTTATATGAGCCATCATCGATGGTTAGAAGCGAGCCATCTATTTCGATTTTAGAATAATCTGTTTGATGGTACCATAGAGTTGCGATCTGCCTCTATTCCACCAACTAGAACTGAAGTTCTTAAACAAATGCATGGCACCAATTATATACCCAGTAAGGTCTCCAGATGTTCAAAGAAGAGGGGAATGGAGGATGCTGGCTGCTTAATGAACAAAGGGTTAATAGCAGAGGTTTTTGAGAATGCTGACAACTTCTTCGAGAATCATGACAACATATAAGGATAGAAAAATGATGATGACACAATGGCAGCATCTACATAGAAATATTTATAAAAAAAGGAGCATTTTTTTGATTTACCTTATTGGGATTATAATCTTCTTCGACATATTGATGTGATGCATATAGAGAAGAATGTTTGCGATAACTTGATTGAAACATTGTTAAATCTTGATGAAAAGACCAAAAATAATTTGAAAGCACGTCTTGATTTAAAAGACATGAGTATAAATCAAGAGTTTTATCCGAAAGAGTTTGCCAATGATAAATTTTTTATACCTCTGGCATGTTATACAATGTCTACTCAAGAGAAAGATTGTTTTCTAATGGTTTTGAAAAATATGAAGGTTTCAGATGGGTATACATCGAATATTTCACGATGCGTAAACCTTAAACAACGAAAACTTTCAAATCTTAAAAGTCACGATGGTCATATTTTGATGCAAAATATCTTTCTATTGGCTTTAAGATTATCAATGCTGGAATAAGTTTTTGCAATTGTTTCTCAATTTTTCTGTAGTGCTACTTTAGGAACGGATTTGTCCCACTTCTGAATGGACAAAGGGTGGCCCCGCAAGCCAAGAAAATTAGTGTTTTCCATTTGCCATACAGTTCCTCAAAACTTATACAGTTCTGCTCGGAAAAAAAAGAGAGAGAGACTTGGCGGATCTCAAGGTGGCTAGATTGCATCTCAAAGTATTTTTTTGGCATTCTAAGTTGTTGCAAACTACTGTATCAGGTTCACATCACATGACATATGGAGTGGGAAATAGAGCAGTGCAGCTTTTTAACAAATAAGCCACCCAGGGCACAAGATTTAAAGAATGCCGCACGACTCAAATTGAAAGGGACATTTGAGAAAGTGTCAAACTAATTTGAATTGGGGAAACTTGAACTTGAATGAATATTAACCTATGGTGCCTGATTGCCATGTTATCACAAATTCTTGTCTAAAATTAGTTAATTAGCTTTTAGCCCTTGTTACGTATAATAAGAATAGGGGTGGCAAAATATGACCCGACCTGCCAATCCGACCCGTCATAAACAGGTTTGGATTGGGCCGAAATAGGTTCGGGTCGTAAACAGGTCGACTCGTTTAACCTGTTTATTAATTAGGTCGGATACGGAATTTAGATGTCTGACTCGTTTACACCGTTTAACCCGTTTAACTGTTGGGCAGGTTAAACAGGTCTAAACAGATTAAACGGATTAAACAGGTTAAACTGGTCTAAATAGATCGGGTTGGGTAGATTAAACAGGTTGGATTGGGCAGGTTAAACAGGTCTAAACAGGTTAAACGGGTCGGGTTGGGCAAACAGATTAAATAGATCAGGTCGGGTTGGGTAAACAGATTACCTATTTATTAAACATGTTAAATAGATCGGGTCGGGTTATTTGTTTATTAAACATGATAGGTTCAGATTGTAATTTCTGACCAATTTAATAAACAGGTTGGATTCATGTTTATAATTTTCTGACCCGACCTGCATGTGATCCGATCTATTTATGACCTGATCTGACCCGATTTCTACCCCTAAACAAGAAGGGCCACGGTTCCATTCCCTTGGGTTATTCATCTTCTTTCACGATTATCAAGCTTTGGCTCGCGGAAAAGATGCCGAAAACTCTTACTCCCTCTCACAAAGATGCCTGTGGGAAAAAAAATCTCCCAACTCCTACTCTTCTTGACAAAACCATTCTCTAACCTATTAAAAAATAAAAACATCAACTACTCTCAAAGTCAACACTATCCATCTCTAACCAGATAACAAGAATGTAAGACTCAACCTAACTAATACAAACCAGCACAAAAGATAAAATAAAAAATATATATATTTTTTTAATGATGAGTTGAAGTTTGCAAAGGCTCCATCAAAGGTGGCATCCACTGCAACGATAAGTAAACCGAGTACCGCCAATATAAGAGTTGAAGATCATCGACCATCCTCCCTATCCACCACTCAACCTTTCTTCACTCAGACACACGCCAGACGAGCACAGCCGCCAGCCCATGGCGGCGGGAACCCGAACCCCCCACGTCGCCATCCTCCCAAGCCCCGGCATGGGCCACCTCATCCCCCTCGCCGAGCTCGCCAAGCGCCTCGTCTTCCACCACGGCTTCGCCGCCACGTTCATCACCTTCTCTGACTTCCCCTCCCCGGCGCAAGATGCCTTCCTCAACTCCCTTCCCCCTGGCCTCTCCTCCCTCTCACTCCCTCCCGTCCCCCTCGACGACCTCCCGGCCGATGCCCGCATCGAGACCCGCCTCTGCCACGTCGTCGCCCGCTCCGTCCCCCGCCTCCGCGACATCCTCGCCACCCTCAAAGTCACCACCCCCCTCGCCGCCTACGTCATCGACGTATTCGGCGGCGACACCCTCTGCATCGCCAAAGAGCTCGGAGTTCCCCACTACATGTACTGCACCACCAACTTCACGGCGCTCTCCCTCCTGTTCTACGTGCCCACCCTTCACCGGACCACCTCATGCGAGTACCGGGACCTCGCCGAGCCGGTCGTCCTCCCTGGGTGCGCGCCCATCAGGGGAGAGGACCTTCTGGACCCCATGAAAGACCGGACCAACGAGGCCTACACGTGGCTCCTCCACATCGCCGAGCGTTCAAGAGAGGCCGAGGGAATTCTGGTGAACAGTTTCGTGGAGATGGAACCGGTGGCCTCCAGGATTCTCATGGAGAACGAACCGGGGAGGCCGTCGCTCTGGCCGGTCGGGCCGCTAATCCGGGCCGGTTCGAACGACGGCGACGAGAATTGCTCCAAGTGCTTGGAGTGGTTAGACCGTCAACCTAGTGGGTCGGTTTTATTCGTCTCTTTCGGGAGTGGTGGAACCCTGTCCATGGAGCAGCTGAGGGAGGTGGCCTTTGGGCTGGAGATGAGCGGGATCCAGTTCCTGTGGGTGGTCCGGTGTCCAAGCGACACAGAGGCTTATGGGGCCTTCTTTGGCGACAAGGGCGCTGAGGACCCACTCAGCTATTTGCCGGAAGGGTTCTTGGAGAGGACCAAGGGGTCCGGTTTGGTGGTCCGGTTCTGGGCTCCACAGGTTGAAGTGCTGAGCAACGGTTCGACCGGGGGTTTCTTGACTCACTGCGGGTGGAACTCGACCCTGGAGAGCGTAGTCCATGGCGTGCCCATGATTGCCTGGCCGCTGTACGCCGAGCAGAGAATGAACGCAGTGATGCTGTCGGAGAGCGTGAAGGTGGCGATGAGGCCGGAGGTTGGAAAGGACGGCGTGGTCCGGAGGGAGGAGATATCGAGGGTGGTGAAAGAGTTGATGGAGGGGGAGGGAGGGAAGGCGGCGAGAGACCGGATGGCCGAGCTCCGGGAGGCGGCGGCCAGGGCCTTGACGGAGGAGGGATCGTCTTACAAGGCGCTTTCCGAGGTGGCTGGAAAATGGAAAGCTGGAATAGCCGTGTGAGAAACGGATGGCGTTTGTTTTGTTGTTTGGACATTTCTCTGGTGATAAAATAACGTGCGTCTATTTTGACTGTTTCCTCGGTTTTCCCATGTTGTTGTTCATCGGTGTGGCTTTTTCTTCTTCTTCTTCTTCTTTCTTTCTTTCTTTCATTCTTTGTTTTTTTTTTTTTTTAATCAACGGTGCTTCATTTTATAGACCTCTAACGTGAATACAGCCTGGCATATTAAAAAAAATGAATAAAATAAAGAGTGTGGGATGCAATCTAAGCTAGTTCAGAAAACTTCCCCAATGTGCCGGGCAACATAAGAGACGACCCAGTCTGCTGCACTGTTCGGCTTCCGGTATATATAAGCAATCTGACAGGAGGTCAGCTTCTGCACCAATCTACTGAGTGTCCCGTATCAAGGGATGGCCATCCCCATATGTATTCACTCCTCGTATCCAGTCAATCACTGTAGAAGCATCATCCTCGAAAAAAATGTAAAGCACCCGTCTCGCATACAAAATGTCCTTCCAAGCTGCCCCCAGCTCCACTCCCATGGCAGTCATACCAGGTGTGCTCCACCCCCGACAGCAATAGAACTATCCCTATGGTTTCTGATCACAAAGCCCATGCCTTCGGGCGCCATCCTCCGCCATGACCGGTGTGGCTTTTGCTGATCTCTCAAATATACTCTTTAATGCTTCCGGCCTTTGTACTTCGTATCGATCGTAGATGGGTGGATCTGATCTTTGTTCATGAATCGTAGGTTTTTTTCTTTATTATGATTGTTGAGGGAACTAGAATAATTACGTATTCAGAAAAAGATTATTTTTTTCCAGAGGCTCCCCTTTTTTATCTTTTCTTTTTTGTGGACAAGACCGAAAGCGCAATTAAAACTTTGCAAAAAAAGAAAAAAAAGATAGCGACAGGAATTTATTGTGTTCATAAATTTGGAGTGGCCCAGCTTCACTTGATTCCTCCACAAGACGACGGCAAGTTGGCCTTCTGAAAATGAAATTGGAGAGACCGCTTCACTTGATTCCTCCATAGGACGGCAAGTTGGCCTTCGGAAAATGAAATTGGAGAGACCGCGGTTCTATTTGTAAATCTTCCTTTGCTGCTTTCCCTCTATATACTTTGTCTCTTACTTATAAGTTCAGCTTTAATTCAATAAATTGGCGAAAGTATTTTGTTAAAACAGCAAGCTCTGACACGCACAAACAGTAACTCTGGTACACACAAACAATAACTCTGGTACAAACAAAAGTTACTGTTAGTTCTGTTAGTATGAGTTGTTAACTGTTTGATTAGTCAAACAGTTACAATGGACAAGGAGATTAGTTATAGATTAATAGTTGGATTAACTGTTTTCTATTAGTAAAAACTGTAATTAGTTATTTCAGTTAGATCAGCAGCTCTCATTTTATTTAAACATAGCATTGTAAACTGATCATCTCATCTTGAAATACAACTCTATTTTTTCTCAGACTCTATCTCATTCTCTTCCTAATTCTCTCCCTTTCTCAACCTTCGTTCCTTCCAACTTCACATGGTATCAGAGTGAGCTTCTGATGCTGCTCATGGTTCAAATTTTGTTCCCCTGTTTAATTCGGAAGAAGATACTATGGAGAATCCATACTATCTTCATCATGGTGAGAGTCCTGGAGCTAAGCTGGTTTCCCAAGCGTTGCTTGGTGACAACTATGCCTTATGGAGTAGATCAATGGAGATGGCACTCGGTGCCAAGAACAAGATTTATTTCATTGACGGATCTGTGATTATGCCAAGTCCAGAAGATCCCCTTTACTCTGCTTGGAAGAGGTGTAATCACATGGTGAGTTCATGGATCTTGAACTCTGTTTCTAAAGAGATTGGAGCAATCTTACTCTATATCAACAGTGCGCGTGGTGTTTGGCTCGACCTCAAAGAAAGGTTTTCCTAAACAAATGGTCCTCGTATCTTCCAAATGAAGAAAGCCATTTCATCTCTGAATCATGACAATGCCTCAGTTAGTTCCTATTTCGCCAAACTCAAGTCATTATGGGATGAATTAGGAAGCTATAGATCACTTCTTACCTGTTCATGTGGAGCCACTAATAATCTTGCACATTATCAGCAAGAAGAGTATGTGATTCAGTTTCTCATGGGGCTAAATGAATCATTCTCTCATATTAGAGGGCAAATACTGTTAATCGATCCACTTCCATCAATTAACAAAGTGTTTTCACTGATTCTACAAGAAGAAAAGTAGAGAGAAGTCTCTGATGCACTTACACAAAATTCAAAATCTGTTGCTCTGCTTGGAAAGTCTTTCAATACTTCCAGGCATCCAAGCCATGGTTTTATAAGAGTTTTCAATAGATCGGGTAGTTACAATGAAAGGAAAAGACCTCTTTGCAGTCACTGTGGCGTTTTAGGACACATGGTTGACAGATGCTATAAAATCCATGATTATCCACCTGGGTACAAACTGAAGCGAAGAAACTTTGCCCCAAGTTCAGCAAATCAGGTGCAGGTGGCTTCAACCTTCGTCAAAGGATGTTCTGATGTTCCACAGCCTCCACGGATGGCTTCAACCTTCACTAAGGGAGTGTTTGATGCTCCACAGTCTCCACAGTTCCCTTTTAGTCGAGAGCAATGTCAGCAGCTGCTTGCTCTTGTTCAACCGCAAGCTGATTTGGGATCCAACAAGTCTCCTGTTCAAACACAGTCCCCTATTTTTTAGCCAGGTAGCTACTCAAGTCCTCAAGAACAGTCTCTGGCCAATCTGACAGGTAAAACTTCTGTAGTTTGTAATGCTTCTATCAGTTTTAACCTGATGCATCCATCTGGGTCTTAGATACAAGGGCCACAGATCATATAGTTTATTCCATTTCCTTCCTTAACAACATCACAGCCACTGTTTCAAGGCATGTGAAACTGTCCAATGGAACTTCAGCTGCTGTTACTCACATAGGGAGTGTCAAATTATCTAAACACATCACTCTTCACAATGTTCTTTGCATACCATCTTTTTCTTTCAATCTCATTTCAGCTAGTTCTCTACTCAAGCATCAAAATTGCTGTCTAATCTTCTTATTTGGATTTTGCTTCATTCAGGACCTATGCTTATGGACAACGATTGGTCTTGCTAAAGAAAGAGGTGGTTTGTTCTACTTGCTGAATACTTCAAATAACTCTTCTAGTTATCTAGTAAACAATGTTTTCAATACAGTTTCAAACATTTGGCATTATAGATTAGGTCATCCTTCATCTACTAAGTTGAATTTTCTGCATAATGTTATACCTGAAATAAACGTGCATCATATAAATCAATGTGATGTTTGTCCTCTTGCCAAACAGCATAGATTACCTTTCAAGTCTAGTACAATAAAGTCTGCATCTCCATTTGATTTGGTACATTGTGATTTATGGGATCCATTTAATGTTCCAGCACTTGATGGTTCTAAATATTTTTTAACTATAATTGATGACTATAGTAGATCTACTTGGGTTTATTTGTTGAAGTCCAAAGCACAAACACAGTCCGCTATTATATCCTTCTTTGCCCTCATTGAGACCTAATTTAACTTCAAAATCAAAAGTGTTAGATCCGACAATGATTCATAATTTAACCTTAGAGAATTCTTTCTTTCAAAAGGGGTAATCCATCAAAGAACATGTGTTAAAACTCCACAACAGACTGGAGTTGTGGAGAGAAAATACCAACATTTACTAAATGTTGCTCGAGCCCTTAGATTTCAAGCATAATTGCCTCTCAAATTTTGGGGAGAATGCATTCTTACTACTACCTATCTCATAAATAGACTTTCAAGCTCTTTACTCCAAGGTAAAACACCTTTCGAGCTTCTATTTTCATAAAAACCAGATTATAACCACATTAGAACTTTCGATTGTTTGTGCTTTGCCTTTTCATTAAACCGAGCCAGATCTAAATTTGATTCAAGAGCCCACAAGTGCATCGTTATTAGCTATCCTTATGCCATTAGGGGTTATAAGGTCTTTGATCTTGAGACCAATTCTATATTTATTAGTCGCAATGTTGTTTTTCATGAAACTATGTATCCTTTCAAATCTGTCCATTTTGATAACACAAATCCTTTCGTTTTTCCAAAACCCATTCTTGAGATAGTTCCTCCTCCTATCAATCATTCTCCTATTGATCCTGTCATACAGAACACTTCCCACATGGAACAACTCCATGTTTCACCCATTTTTTCTTCTCCTATTCCTCCTCCTAGAAGGTCAACTAGGATTCGAAAGAAACCCTCTCATCTTCAACATTATCATTGTCATTTAGCCACCTCATCTTACAAGCTAGTTTTTACCAGCAGCACAGATCTTTCTAAATCAAGTAATCCTCATGATATTTCTTAATATCTTGGCTATGACAAACTCTCTCCTTCTCATTGTGCCTATACACTTAGTCTTTTCAATATTGAGGAACCTACCTCTTTGGAACAAGCTGCTAAAAGTCCTAAATGGTGTGAAGCTATGGCTAAGAAAATCCAAGCCTTGCACGATAATAACGCATGGACTCTCACCATTTTGCCACATGGGAAACATCTTATAGACTGCAAATGGGTTTACAAAAAAAAGCTTAAATCAGACGGCACTCTAGAAAGATTGAAGGCTCGTTTAGTTGCTAAAGGTTACACCCAAAAGGAAGGATTTGATTATTTTGACACTTTTTTCCCAGTAGCCAAGCTTACTTCTATTAGAACTTTGTTGGCAGTAGCTGCAGCTTGCAATTGGCCCTTGCAACAACTTGATGTTAATAATGCTTTTTTGCTTGGTGACTTAAATAAGGAAATTTATATGAAAATGCCTCCTGGATTTGGCTGCAAGGGGGAGTCTTCATCATCACAAGTGGTCTGTAAATTGAATAAATCTTTGTATGGCTTAAAGCAAGCATCACGACAATGGTTTGCTAAGTTCTCTGATCTTTTAATTCAGTAAGGTTTCAAGCAATCCAAAGCAGATTACATATTGTTTACTAAATCAAGAGCTAATTCATTTATTGCTCTCTTAGTATATGTTGATGACATTATACTTGTTGTAAATGATTTAGAAGAAATCAATGCTCTTAAGTTTGCACTTGATCATCAATTCAAAATTAAAGAATTAGGGGCTTTGAAATTTTTCCTGGGCTTAGAAGTAGCCAGGTCTACAAAAGGTATATCAATCTGCCAAAGAAAATTTGCACTACAAATACTTGAGGATGTTGGTTTCACTGGTGCAAGAGTAGCTAAAACCCCAATGGAACGAAACATAAAGCTTGACAGATTTTCTGAAGAACTGTTAGAAGATCCATCAACATATAGACGATTAGCTGGGAGATTACTTTATCTCACTATTACTAGACCTGCCTTGTCTTTTGTTGTTCAAGTATTAAGTCAGTTTTTGGATCAACTAACACAGCCTTACTCGGATGCAGCTCGCACAACTCTTAGATACATTAAAGGTACGCCAGCACAAGGGATTTTCTTTCCAACATCCAATAATCTTCATCTAAAAGTATTCTCAGATTCAGATTGGACAAGTTGTCCAGATACAAGGAGGTCAATAATAGGTTATTATGCATTTTTGGGGAATACATTGGTGTCTTGGAAATCCAAGAAACAAAACATAGTATCAAGGTCATCGGCTGAAGCAGAATATAGAGCAATGGCCTCAGCTACTTGTGAAATTCAATGGCTACTATACCTACTTGCAGATTTGGAAGTAAAACATGATAGGCTAGCAATCTTATTTTGCGATAATCAGGCCGCTCTACATATTGCTGCCAACTCAGTTTTTTATGAAAGAACCAAGCACATAGAGTTGGATTGCCATCTTGTCAGAGACAAAATTCGAGAAGAAATTCTACATACTTTCATGTATCTTCTCATAATTAGCTAGCTGACATTTTTACTAAAGCAATTAGTGGTTCTTTGTTTCATTCATTACTATCCAAGATGAGTGTGCATAATATACACACTCCATATTGAGGGAGAGTGTTAAAACAACAAGCTCTGGCACACACAAACAGTGACTCTCGTACAAACAAAAGTTACTATTAGTTTTGTTAGTATGAGCTGTTAACAGTTTGATTAGTTAAACAGTTACAATGGATAAGAAGATTAGTTATAGATTAACAGTTGGATTAACAGTTTTCAGTTAGCAAAAGGTGTAATTAATTATTTCAGTTAGATAAGCTCTCATTCTATTTAAACAGAGCATTGTAAACGGATCATCTCATCTTGAAATACAACTCTGTTTTTCCTCAGACTCTATCTCATTCTCTTCCTCATTCTCTCCCTTTCTCAACCTTCATTCCTTCCAACTTCAACATATTTCACCTCCTCCTTATGCCCACAAAAAAAAATTAACTTATCGAAACTATGGCTTTCCATAAAGCTTTATGAGTTGGACATAACACTGTGCCACTATTTGAGAACTAGCAAAAGAATTTGACGTAGGACTACGAGTCTGCTGCGAGTTTTCTGTGAGGCTTATTCTTGCACCTTTGAGGATGAATAAGTCGGAGAAGGGAGAACAACTGATTTAAGCCTTCATCCTTAGCTCTCTGAAGAGGAAAGGTGATAGAGACTTCCTAGCTCAGGCTTCGCAATTTCGATTTTGAAGCAATGAAAGTATTCTTCTTTGGAACGTGGTGGTAGAGAGACGGCAATATTTACATGAATGGGGTTTCATGTATCCAATAGTCCTCCCAAAAATGGATATTCTTTTCATTTCTTAGCTTGAAGGAGAGGCAATTCCAAAAGACTGGAAAGTCTTTATTAATGTCTCTCCAAACTAGTGATACCCCAATTAGTGTTTTCCTAGTCCTCATTTCAATATTTCTTCTAGAGTAAACAGTCCATATAATTCTGTTCCATGGCCCATTTTCTTAAAACAATTGTTTCTGTGAAGACCCGTCTGGACATGCGTTTAGTCCAGCATTGATTATGTATTAGATAAATCATGGATACTTATACAGAATCAAAAAACTCACATAATAGCCTTCGACTAATATTTTTAGGTGAGATTCTAGGTTCTTATAGTTTTTTTGCCTATTTAGCTAGCCAAAATGAGTTCATACCAGATAAACTATTGATCTACAAACTCCCTTCTTTCTTAGCTTCACCTATCATCTCCCAATTCACCAAACAACTAAAACAGCCAATCTTATCTTTCCCTTTCCAAAGAAAATTTTGTCTCCATCCATCAATTTTTGCTTGGACCAACTTTGACATGTAATATCTACATAATGCAGATAAGAAAACCTATAGCAATGTAAACCTACCTCCATAAGATAAAAATCTACCTTTTCAACTGGCTTATCTTTTTCTCAATTTTCTCTAACAGTGGCAGCCAGTCATTTCTACAAAGTTCTTTGTTACGTAGAAGCAATCCTAAATAGCAAAGAAATAAATAACTTACCATGACATTATCACTATTATATAACTTATAAAAAAGAAATAACCATCATGAATAATTCTAGATTGGATATGTCAGAAATTTTAGTTGATCTCATATATTCATGGACCATAGTTGATCTCATATATTCATGGACCCATCTAGTTACTAGATTAAGTTTTTAGAATATAGTGACTATAGTTGGCTAACATGATATCAGAACCAGCATATGCCTATTTGTTTTTACCATCGTTCCCTTTCAAAGATAATTGATCGTAAAATGGTGTGAAATATAAGCCCAAAGCAGGTCTACTTGATTTGGATAACGTCATCCCTCAGGGTAAGAAGATTAAAAGACTGTTCCACAAAATGGTAAATCAGGTCATATTGACAAATAGCTTAATATTTGTTTTTTTACAAGTGATAAGCTTTATTCTTTTGTGCATCGCTTCAACAATGCTTCCGTGAAGAACAAGTTGTCTCTCGGGACGCATGCTGTTGGATTAAATAATGTCAACATAAGATTGTTCAAATGTACAAAGAAATTTCACATCTAGATCGGGTCATGGCTTTACACAGAATTGCAATCGCTTTTGATTTGGGTCATCATTTCTAGGATTTGATTTGAATTATGCCAGTTAGTACCTTTGTATGTATATCTCTCTCAACATCGATCATTGATTTATATTCACCAAAGATAAAACAAAGTGTCAATCATCTTGTTTATTAAAAAAAATAAAATTACAAATGCCCTCTTAAGATTTATATTTATTATACTTAAATCGAGCAGTTTGTAAAATTTACACTTCTAATTAAATTAATAGCATTAGTAAAACCATTTAGCCCATATGAAAAATAAAAATTACCCTTGGATGATGAGGAGCATGTACATATTTTCTTATGTTCTTGGATTGTTGTTATACTACTTAAGATTATTTTGATTATTTTTTTTTTGATATGGTATTTGGATTCAATTTAAAATTAATAATTTTAACTAACGTTTTGTTAAGTTATAGGTTAAAATATTTAATAAAAATAAATTTCAGAAGGACGGATGGAGATTTTTTTAATTATTAGATGTAAGTGTCACTTACTTCTAATCTCAAAAAAAAAAAAAAAAATTATTCAAAAAAAAACTGTCCTACATAATAATAGTTCTAGGAAATTTTGTTATGGTCAAGCAACTCATATTGGTTGCACAACTTTGGTCAACATGTTCATCATTAAAATTTTGCTTCAGTATTTTGTAGGTCAAATCTCAATAATTGGATTAAAGAAAACGATACGGATATTTGATCTCTGGTTTAGCCGGTTAAGAGTTTCCAAAATTTTATGGAAATTTAGGATGCCATCCTTCATATCCTGATATCTTGAAATATCCTCAGCAACTCGGCATCTGTTACCACCTACCCCTCCATCCATGATTCTTTCTCGCTTCTCCAACCCAAACCCCATTACCAACCCAAAGGAGTTCGTCCTCACCCAAAATTTTCCCCCCTGCCACGTGGAGTCCACCCAAAAAAATTGTAACGTTCCATCTCTTCCAGGTATTGCCCAACCACATACAGACTCACTTGGTTCGTAGGATAAGAAGAAAAAAAAGAAACATACAAAAATAAAAAAAAATAACTCGAATTTAGTCGGAGTTTTTAAATAAAAGAGATAGAAAAGTAGTTTTAATATAGAATAAAATTTCTACATTATATGAAAAAAAATCTATATAGAATATTGAAAAGTTAGATTTCTACTGATTGGGCATTGTAATAAATTTTTCTTTCAAAAATACTCTTTTAAGTTTTTAGATAGAATAAAATAAATTCTTTCTATTTATTAAGAGCATAATAAATATTTTTTTTAGCATGATTGACTGTCAAAATAATATTTAAAATGCTAGAGGGAATGATCCTTTATCATTCCTTTTCAGGGTTTGCCAAGGATGAGTTAGAAAACATAGAGATAAATCACGACAAATGAACTAAATTAGCTTAGCATGCTAAGAATCAGTGACTGCAGGGAGTTTCTCCTGTGGTACTGAATTTCAGTTAACAACTCGCGATATTTGTGTATTTCAGATGTATAAATACTCTCACAAGAAAGATAAGCATGTGCAGATTAATTTAAGGTGTTGGTTCATTGAAATTTTATAAGATGGATACAACGACACAGCTATGTTCAGCAAGAACAGATGATGGATGACGTTGGTGCATGTTAAGCTTCCGGGTTATTTTTAGGACAGTGGACATAAGGACATCAGTAGGAGGCGAATGGGGACAACATCGCGGTTGTTTCTAATGTCCTTTCACAAACATAAAAACCAATTATTATCTATGCAGCACTATAGGCAATATAAGGATTCAAAAACTGATCTGCGCCAACTTTTTTTTTTTTTTGGGCTAAAAACGGGAGCATCATACATAACGTATATGGATACATCCAAAAAAGTCAAAAAACAGTATATCATGGAGTGCATTGCGCAACTCCGCCTCTCCTACCCAGAGGTGATTTTCCGAATGGTTGGCAACAAAATAAGCCACTCAATCTGCAGCTCGATTAGCCTATCTAAACACGTGCTTCGCTTGGAGCACCATCCCACTATGGATCATGGCCTGGATATCTCTCAGCAGTGGGTAATAATTATTGAATTAAATTAAATATTTTAAAATTTTGAAAACTAAATTAGTCAACGGCCAAGTGGCAAGCATCCGTGCACAAGCAAGGGAGCAAACATGGAAAAATTTCCAAAGAAAGCAAACCATGACGAGTGTCATGCATCCAGCACAAGAGCAAGAATGGAAAGGCCCCTCGAAGAAGGAAGGAAGCATGAATGGCCAAGATGCAATAAGCCGAAGAATCAAAGAAGTACAAAAAGACACATCATCAATCTGCAGGAGAGGAATCTTCTTCTTTTGACATGCCTGAGCCTATATAAAGGGCTCTAGGGATCATTTGAAAGAGAATCAAAATTTTCTCTTCTTCCTATTCCAAGAGTCTAGATAAAAAGGGCTCTAGGGATCATTAGGGAGAAAAGAAATAAAGAAAATTTTTCTTCTCCTCATAATTTTTCTAAGTTTCTTTTGAGGAATCTGTAAGTGTGAACATGCTCTACTTTCTTCCCTAGAGGCGCATTGACGGGGAAGACGTGGTTCTGTATTGGGTCGTCGTATCTCTAGGAGATCTGTGCCAGCAGACCTGTGCGTGGGGGGCATAAACTTTCCTGGGACAACGTATCAGCGTGCTTCGATCCACAGGCCATCTTCTCTCTCTTTCTTCATTTTATTATTATATTGTCAAGTTAATTATTTACTAGTTTGTTCTTCTTATTTACTGTTTTTGAATATTAGAAATATTTAATTTATGAATTATATTTGTGCATCTAGGCTAACAATAATTACCGGCCTCTTCGGAAATCTGCAGGATTCACCCAATGACCATCGTCAAGTCACTTTCTAGAAGGATCTCTCTCCTCTGCAGGGCAGTCCAGGCTGCTCTCAGCTCCGCCTCTGGCACCGAGGTGTCAAACAAGTGGCAGCCCCAACAGCAATCACTCTAGAGTCTGGGCCCCTAACAACGAAGCCCACCCTATCCCTCCTACCTCCATCTAAGTCGCATCCATCAAAATTGACCTTGAGAAAATTCGGAGGTGGGGGCTTATTACAGGTGAAAAACAGTAAACGGGATGCACCACAAGTAGATGAGGAGCCTCAGATATCCCGACTTTGCTGGGCTGGCTGCCAAAACAAGACATGCATGTTTGCCATCGTACCTTGGAGTATCATAGGGTATCAAACATGTTGGCCCTGCCACCTTGTATCGAGACATGCAGGTCACTCTATAATGGGCGCCTTTGTGTGTTTGTGAGTGCTTCTCATGGCATCGCATATGCCATGAAGCCATTCACCAGCACATCCACCAACACTAGCATTTAAATCCTTGTAATTACATTACAAACGAGACGGAAAACTTGGCACTACATGAAAAAACAATAAAACATTACAACCTCCTCAGCATTATATCACATTTTCTAATATTCAGCCTTAAATTACGAGACAAACAAAATGTCCTATTCATTGCTTCTCCAGCTAATAAGGAATGTCTTATAAAGATGTAAAAATCAATAAAACAGAGCTAATCAGCAAGGGTGCCAATCTAGCCAGTGTCATATGGCTACGAAATATTCTCGATATTGGCAAAAGAAAATCAGAAGAAAAATAGACATGCATGTATATAAATTTGATTATCTCCGATAATCAAAATTTTGAGCCGATCCCGTAACAAGAACACATGCAGGCTATATCAGCTTTCTTGGCACAGCATGTGCCCTATCGCCCTTGTCACCTGGTAAAGCTAGCTCTGCAACTGGCAGCCAACGCTGATGAGCCTCTTCAAACTCCCAAATCTGTTTGAAGTTACAATGCATGAGAGGAAGCGCTTTTCCATTTCACGAGCAACTTACTCATACAGCCATGGATGGCTGAAGTGCAAAGAAACATGATGGATGGCTGAAGTCTTGATCTTATTCAAGATCTATATAGATAGGCACACTTATTCAAATATTCTTAAAAGCCATGGATGTGTACGATACAAGAGATATGTGAACGACATCCCTTCGTAGAGAGTACACTGCAAGGACTGTTGGTTGCTTTAAGAAATTTAGACTATGAAGGTCCTCGAAACAAATTGCATGGGCTTGCCTTCACTATAGGAAATGTTGTGTATGCCGACATTTACCTACCGACATTAGGTAGAAGCATCAGTAATTTTGGCTCCAGCGCCAAAATCTACCGATGCTTCTAAATACGAGGACGTTTATTAGCATTGTCGGAGGCTAAATAGGAAAAGAAGGGAAGGGATTTGTAATACCCCAGAAAAGAAAAAAAAAAGGGGAAGGATGGATGGGCCGGCCCGAAAAGATCGGGCCCATCCATCTATTACGATCGTGCCCTAGGCACGATTGTGGAGGAGGAACATAGCGGGGGCGGCGGCATGAGAGGAGGCTGGTCGTCGGGGGAGCTTGACCGCCGGAGAAGAGGGCGATCGTGGGGGAAGGCGGCGGATTTCGCAAGCCGGCGGGTCAAGGAGGAGGATCCCCACCAAACGCACGAAGAGGCCTCGGATCCATGGGTTTACTCACGGATTTCTTCATCGATTTCTCGCCGGAAGGGCCGCCGGAGCATCCCGCCGGACCGAGGTAAGCCCTTGTGCTTCATTGATTGGTTTTTGGATAGTGTTGGTGGAGTTTTGGCCGGTGAAGCCGTTGGAGAGGGATCCGAAATAGGGTACCCCTGTTTCGGCCCCTTTCTTTCGGATTTCGCCGCCGCCGGCCGCCGGTTGGCCGGGATCCATGGCGTTGGGGGTTGGTCGGGTTTGTGTGAGGATCGGAGAGGGTTTCTAGGCTTTGTATGTGATGGGGGATGGTGGATCCGAGGTCCCCTTCCTCGTGATCCCATCCTCCCCTCCTCTTCCTCTCGTCGGTTGGCCACCGGCGGCGGCGACGGCGGTCGGGGGGGGGGGGGGGGGTTGCTGCTTGGGTTGCCTTCTGGTGGGGGGGGAGAGGCCGAGCCACCATGAGGAGAGCCTTCAGCTGATGAAGGGAGAAGAAGAGGGGAGGACTTCGGTCGACAATGGAGGAAGGGGGAGGGGGCAGTGTTGGTTTGGGGGAAGAAGAAGAAAAAGGAGAAGAAAATTCTTCTTCTCTCCCTCTCTTGGTCGGCCACCATCGCCGGTGACAGCAACAGTGGCGGCCGGCGACGGTCTGACCAGTGGTGGCCGAGGGTTGGGCAGGTGGCGGCTGCTGCCCTTGGACCAAAGAAAATGAAGGAGGGGAGGTGTACTCCCAACCATGAAGAGAGAGGGATCTTTCCTTCTTTTGGTCCTTTCACCGGGACCGGCCATCGTCGCCGGCGTGGCTGCGGCCACGGCTGGCGACGACATAGGCCGGTGGTACGAGGGTGGGAGTCGGACCACACCGACTGTCCCAAGATCTGGAGGGATTGAGATATTTGGAAACTTGGTGATGGACCCCATAGCAAAAGTGAATTATAGTTTAGAATATTTTAATATTAAATGATTTAGTTTGTGATTTGTAATTGATGTTGTAGGGGAAGAGTCAGCGGTGCCAGGAGATTTTGATCAGGAGACTCAGCACCCCAGCACGTAGGATTTGATTCGGATCCGTGTTTGAGTCAGTCTACAAATTTCTGTAAGAATCCCTACATCTAAGCACTTTTATTTATGCATATATTGGATTTATCGTTGGATATATTTTATCAGTATGTTGCTATTTGTTTTTGAGCTTGTATGACACTATGAGGTGTGCATTTTGTTTTTTATGAAAGTATTGGAATAATTAAATTGGGAAGGAATAACATATTTTTGAGAAATTATGAAAATATGTGACGTGATTGAAATGTGATTAAACATGTAAAACTAGACATGTAAAATGGGTTGGACTAACCTTGTCATGAGATAGCCTCTACGAGCTTATGCGTAGGATAGCTGCCACGAGCTAATGCGTGGGATAGCCTCTACGAGCTTATGCGTAAGATAGCCTCTACGGGCTTACACGTGGGATAGCCTCTACGAGCTTATGCGTAGGATAGCCTCCACAGGCTTACGCGTGGGATAGCTGCCACGAGCTTATGCGTGGAATTTGTGCAGTCTTGGACTGGGTCATGAACTTGGTTAGTCCAAAGCCAGAAGTGAAAAGTCTGAAAACTTGGGAATCAGAGTAATACGGAAATTGAATCACATAATGTGAAAAAGGATTTATGTGTGTGAAATGGTTATATATACTTGTTGTTTCTTGAGCTTTTGAAATGATGAAATGACATTTATTTGTTACTTTGATGATTTTATCATTATTACTGTGTGTGGCTGTTGGGATTCTTACCGGGCTGGAAAAGCTCATACTACTCTTACTTTCTTTTTTCAGAGGCACTGGATTTGTAGAGTCCATCGGGTGGGACGAGAAATGAGATCAGCATGGAGTCTGACTGCTAAATAGATAGAAGCAGCTTATCTTTTATTGATGAACATTTGAAAATCTTGTAATTGAACCGATTGTTTATTTGGACATGTCGGATTTGTCAATTTGAATTTATTAATTAGCTGTGGATTTATTGAATTGTTGTTTATCTTAGGCCTTGCATGATCTTTAGGGCGCTGCTCTAGGGCTCATGCGGCCGGTCACGTACCGGACCCGGGTAATGGGTTCGGAGCGTGATAGAGTGGTATCAGAGCTTAAGGTTAAGATATCCTAAGGTTTAGGTTTAGGTAAGTGTGAGTGGAGAATTATGATAGGAATACTATCAGGGCCTTAGTTTATAATCACTTGAGATTGTAATAGGAATGATATTGTAATCTAAGGTTTAAGACCACTAGAGACTGTGGGCTTAGTGGCATTAGAGTTTGAGGTTTAAGATCACTGGGGATAGTGACAAAATCGGAATATGAGCATATGTTTAAGATCACTAGGTATTGTGACAGAAATATATCATAGCTTAAGGTCATTATCACTTGAAACATGACAATTAAATTCAGTGCTTAAGGTGTAAGATCACTGGGCATTGTGATAAAATGTATGCATCGGGTTTGGTTTTCGATGAGTGTAGAAGGAAAGTATAAATTATCTTTGATCATGATAAGAGAGGCTTGACCTAAGATAAGTGTAGGAAGGTCAAAAATGGCATATCGGTTATACGATGTTTAGATATTATTTAAATGACCTGAAAATTCAAACTTGATATAGGGTTTTGATGTGATCATACTTTTGGTTTTGCTGCTAATTATTAGAGTGGGATTTGTATGTTGATTTAGTATTGGAGTGAGCTAAGAATATTTCATAATATTGAAAAGAATGTTTTTCGAGGTTAAATCTGTATGTGGATTATATTTGGAATTGACATGTTTGAATATTGTAAATTTGCGTATTTCTATTAGTGGATTAAATTCTTAAGGCCATATAGTATGCAAATTGATGGAGTATTCTAATTATTTGAATTTGTATATTTGGATTGGGCTACTGAATTTTTCTTATAATTGTTGGAGATTATTGGATGTGTTAACTTAAACTCAAGTCTAGGTTTATGATCTAACCAGAAGTCTTTGTCATTGTAAAATACAATATTGAGTAGAGATTTCGATTTTGAGATGCTTATGTGAGTTATTATGTGTAGCATTGACCATAGACATTAAGGATTTTGGTGAAGAAGGATTTGGAGGTTGATAGAGTTAATTCCTACTCATAGTGATATTGGCTCAACAGTTCTAACCTATTGAATTTGAAGTAAATTCTGTTGGAAGGAAAATCAATGTATATTTTCTAACACAAGAATTACCCCCTTTAAATTAAACCTAGATATTTTTGGATTCTAAGAAGGTTGTGGAGATCATGTAGTGACCTTAAACTTGACTAAAGGATTGGGGGTTAGTTATGGTAAGTATACTCTATATATATCGAGGACAAAAAGATCTAGAGGTTTTGCTCTAGTTCTACTTAAAAATTTAAAATTTGGATTTTCTTAGTCTCGATGCAAAGTGATACTTTGGTCAGAAATCATTTTGTGACTTTAGAGAATTTGATGAGTTAGATCAGAGTGCGCAGTGGAAGTGTAGTGGTTTGAGTTATTTTGAAACCGATTAAAAAATAATAATAATAATACCTTGATCTGAAAGGTATTATTATGGAAGACTTGAGTTAGTTTTCTAGTAGAGGGGAATGTCGTTGATTCTTTGCCTACTGGAAGTAGTTATGGCTCTCCTATTTTTGATAATTCTAAGAAGAATTTTGGGGCATCTCAAATTTAACGTTAACGGATTGATAGCTCTGTGATTAAGCTTGGGCCTGGAATGATTTAACATAGTTCTTCGACTCCTAGCTCTGACATTGTTAATATACCTATTTGAACAGGTTTGCAGTTTTCCTAGGATAAAGATTGATCATTTAATCACAGGCAAAGTTAAGAAAAGAAAAATGATTATAGAATATTAAGAGCATTTCATACTAAAGATTTCTTCTATTTCTGTCAAGCCAATTATGATCTCTGTGAAGAGTCAAGAGAAATTAATTTCTTTGGGATATAATTATGGCATTTTAATCCAAGGTTGGGAGTTTGGAATTATTTTGAAGGAGATCAAAAGAACTTACTATGTGTGGTAAATAGAAAGGATCAAGTTTTGAGATGCTGTGATTTTTGTATGTCAAATTCTTGTGAGTAGGTACTCCAAGAGGGAGACTATTTGAGATCTCAGGGATGATATAATGGATGCATATTTTTTTAAAAGTTTGAGGCTTCAAGTAAGTTAATTTCGAGGACGAAATTCTTTTAAGGGGGAGAGTATGTAATACCCCAGAAAAGAAAAAAAAAAGGGGGAAGGATGGATGGGCCGGCCCGAAAAGATCGGGCCCATCCATCTATTACGATCGTGCCCTAGGCACGATCGTGGAGGAGGAACATAGCGGGGGCGGCGGCATGAGAGGAGGCTGGTCGTCGGGGGAGCTTGACCGCCGGAGAAGAGGGCGATCGTGGGGGAAGGCGGCGGATTTCGCAAGCCGGCGGGTCAAAGAGGAAGATCCCCACCAAACGCACGAAAAGGCCTCGGATCCGTGGGTTTACTCATGGATTTCTCCATCGATTTCTCGTCGGAAGGGCCGCCAGAGCATCCTGCCTGACCGAGGTAAGCCCTTGTGCTTCATTGATTGGTTTTTGGGTAGTGTTGGTGGAGTTTTGGCCGGTGAAGCCGTCGGAGAGGGATCCAAAACAGGGTACCCCTGTTTCAGCCCCTTTCTTTCGGATTTCGCCGCTGCCGGCCGCCGGTTGGCCGGCATTCATGGCGTTGGGGGTTGGTCGGGTTTGTGTGAGGATCGGAGAGGGTTTCTAGGCTTTGTATGTGATGGGGGATGGTGGATCCGAGGCCCCCTTCCTCGTGATCCCATCCTCCCCTCCTCTTCCTCTCGTCGGTTGGCCACCGGCGGCGACGACGGCGGTCGGGGGGGGGGGGGGCTGCTTGGGTTGCCTTCAGGTGGGGGGGGGAGAGGCCGAGCCACCATGAGGAGAGCCTTCAGCTGATGAAGGGAGAAGAAGAGGGGAGGACTTCGGTTGACAATGGAGGAAGGGGGAGGGGGCAGTGTTGGTTTTGGGGAAGAAGAAAAAAAAGGAGAAGAAAATTCTTCTTCTCTCCCTCTCTTGGTCGGCCACCATCGCCAGTGACAGCAACAGTGGCGGCCGGCGACGGTCTGACCAGTGGTGGCCGAGGGTTGGACAGGTGGCGGCTGCTGCCCTTGGACCAAAGAAAATGAAGGAGGGGAGGTGTACTCCCAACCATGAAGAGAGAGGGATCTTTCCTTCTTTCGGTCCTTTCACCGGGACCGGCCATCGTCGCCGGCGTGGCTGCGGCCATGGCTGGCGACGACATAGGCCGGTGGTACGAGGGTGGGAGTCGGGCCACCCCGACTGTCCCAAGATCTGGAGGGATTGAGATATTTGGAAACTTGGTGATGGACCCCATAGCAAAAGTGAATTATAGTTTAGAATATTTTAATATTAAATGATTTAGTTTGTGATTTGTAATTGATGTTGTAGGGGAGGAGTCAGCGGTGCCAGGAGATTTTGATCAGGGAACTCAGCACCCCAGCACGTAGGTTGTGATTCGGATCCGTGTTTGAGTCAGTCTACAAATTTTTGTAAGAATCCCTACATCTGAGCACTTTTATTTATGCATATATTGGATTTATCGTTGGATATATTTTATCAGTATGTTGCTATTTGTTTTTGAGCTTGTATGACACTATGAGGTGTGCATTTTGTTTATTATGAAAGTATTGGAATAATTAAATTGGGAAGGAATAACATATTTTTGAGAAATTATGAAAATATGTGACGTAATTGAAATGTGATTAAACATGTAAAACTAGACATGTAAAATGGGTTGGACTAACCTTGTCATGAGATAGCCTCTACGAGCTTATGCATAGGATAGCTGCCACGAGCTTATGCATGGGATAGCCTCTACGAGCTTATGCGTAAGATAGCCTCCACGGGCTTACGCGTGGGATAGCCTCTACGAGCTTATGCGTAGGATAGCCTCCACGGGCTTACGCATGGGATAGCTGCCACGAGCTTATGCGTGGATTTGTGCAGTCTTGGACTGGGTCATGAACTTGGTTAGTCCAAAGCCAGAAGTGAAAAGTCTGAAAACTTGGGAATTAGAGTAATATGGGAATTGATCACATAATGTGAAAAAGGATTTATGTGTGTGAAATGGTTATATATACTTGTTGTTTCTTGAGCTTTTGAAATGATGAAATGACATTTATTTGTTACTTTGATGATTTTATCATTATTACTGTGTGTGGCTGTTGGGATTCTTACTGGGCTGGAAAAGCTTATACTACTCTTACTTTCTTTTTTCAGAGGCACTGGATTTGTAGAGTCCATAGGATGGGACGAGAAATGAGATCAGCATGGAGTCTAACTGCTAGATAGATAGAAGCAGCTTATCTTTTATTGATGAACATTTGAAAATCTTGTAATTGAACCGATTGTTTATTTGGACATGTCGGATTTGTCAATTTGAATTTATTAATTAGCTGTGGATTTATTGAATTGTTATTTATCTTAGGCCTTGCATGATCTTTAGGGCGCTGCTCTAGGGCTCATGCGGTCGGTCACGTACCGGACCCGGGTGATGGGTTCGGGGCGTGACAGGATTAGACGATGCTTAGAAGCGTCGTTGGAGTCCAAATGAATCAGGGCCAAGGATGACACTTATAAGCATCGTCGGAGTCCTGGACTTCACAATGCAGCGCCTAAGATGATGCTTATAAGCTTCGTTGGAGGCTTAGACCTAAGACGATGCTTATAAGCGTCGTCGGAGGCTAACTCCCACATCACCAAAACCCCAGTGCCCGACTGGCACCAGCCATCATTTTCCACCGACCCTAGCCCTCTTTTCCTCCTCTCCGACATCGATCGACTGACCCCAACCCTAGATTGAGCTCCGTCTCCGTCCGACTTATATTTCTCCTCCTTCCTCCTCTTCGGCACCAACCAACCAACCCCAACCTCCGATCGAGCTCCACCTCCGCCCAAGGTTTCTTTCTCCTCCTCTCTCCACTCTGACGCCTCTTCTCCTTAATCATTTGTATGCTTTAGATACAATTTACAAATATTTTTTTAAAGGTTGTTGGATTCCGTATTGGTTGGATCAACCAGCTGGGCCGTGGTGTGCACATGCCTAGTTCTGGGCACATCTCCCTGATTCCTTGTATTATCTAATTCCATAATTATTTTAAATTTATTATATGCAATTATTAGTTATTTTTAGGAAATGGTATCCAATGGTTACATTGTTCTAATGATCATGGCTCCCAATCTCACCGCTTACAATTAAAAAAAAATGAAGAGAGAAAAGAGTATAATAAGATATGATAGCAATCAGGTAGTAATGCAAAAAAAACAAAATTTACATTTAGATAAACCTGATTAATAATACTGCAATTAGGATGCGCCAACAGGTAAATGGTTCCAGGGGAAAAAGGAAAACTAAAAGAAACAAGGATTCTGAGTGTGTGAAACATTTTGTTTCTGCTACATTGCTATCCAATTTATCCACTATGAGTGCATGATGTCAAATTTTATATTATGGAGTGTTGTACGAAGATAGACTACTAAAAGGGCTTTTTCTTTTTTTGCTAAAGCAGGTAGATCATATCTGACGAGTACATATGCACCCAATAAAGTCAGAAAACAAAATGCCTCGGAGTGCCCGGGGCAACTCTCCATCTCTAGCCCACAAGGTGCTATCGGAATGACTAGCCACATAAGCGGCCACCTAATCCGGAGTTCCGTTGGCATCTCGAAAAATGTGCTTGGCCTGGAATGCCCCTCCATCCCTCAACATTTCTCAGATATCTCGGAGCAATGGGTGGTCGCAGCCGTTACCTCTTGGAGGCCTCTGGATCCACCTGATGACTGTGGCCGGGTCATCCTCTAGGATAATAGAGCTGGCTTGTAAATCACGCCGAGCATGATAAAGGCCTGCCCAAGCAGCCCTCAGTTTCACACGAAGAACCGAGATGTCGAATAGCTGACAGCAACCTGCAGTGACCACCCTGGCATACGGGTCCCGAATAACAAAACCCGCGCCACCCCTCGCACCTCCATCTAAGACTGACCCATCGAAGTTAACCTTGAGAAAACTTGGGGGTAGGGGCTCCCAGGTGAAAAACACCATGCGGGGTGCTGCCGGAGTAGAATGGAAAATCCAGATGTCCCAAACTACTAAAGTCCCTTCAATGGGTGTGATGTGACTGATTTTCGCCGCTTGCGCCCAGACGCTCTCCACCACGAGCCTCAGCGACATACTGTGTTCGCCGAAGATTCGAGTATTCCTTGCCAGCCAAATCTGGTAGGCTGTGTAGGTCACTCTCTAACCGCCTTCTGGCGGAGCAGTGGAGACTTCGACCATCGACGTATAGCCTGTAGGAACAGATCCCTCTAGCCACACACCTCTCGTGGGTTCTCGACCAACCACCACGTCACCCTCGCCCACGCATACTGAAACATCACATGGTCCACCATCTCATCTTGGCCTGTTAACTAGCCGAGCTGCTCGGGCTCAGCTCGGGCTCGGCCGGTAAAATTTTGGCTCGAGCTCGGCTCGTTAGTAAAATGAAGTCGAGCCTGAGCCCAAAATGAGGCCCGTTTAAACTCGAGCTCGAGCCCAAGCAACTCACGAGCCCATTTGGGCTCGTGACTTAGCACTGCATGGATCCTTTTTGAGTCTCTCCTAAATAGTGTATACTTGGACTGTCGTCGGCTTCCTCTGGGCTCGTATACCAATTTAACTCTATCAGCAGTATCTGCTTCAAAGGAAATGCCTTTTTCTCCTCCCCCACCATGTCCACCTCCCTTCCACCATCGTCCGCCTCCTTGGCGTACGCCGAGCCCGAGCGTAGGTAGCTGGTGTCCGACGCCTTTTCGGAGGTGTCCTCCTCGGGAGTCCTCTCTTAGTCTACGAGCCGACGCCCTGTGGGCTTATCGTCAGAGCTGCCGCCAATGTCCTCGCGGGAGTTGGAGCCGGAGTTGGAGTAGGAGGCGGACTCGATGAAGGAGACACGATTGAAGGACGATAGAACGAAGTAGGAGTGGCGGACGTTGCCGACGATGACACCCTACGAGTGGGCGAGGCTCACCGCCTCGACGATCTGCCAGAAGATGTGGAGGCTCTCGAGGAGGTCCACCGGCCGCCCCGGCCAGTCCATCCACTCCCTCAGGCTCGCCTCCCCATGCTCCTCTTCCTCCTCCTCCATCGCCGCCGCAGATGCCACTGCCACGCCGGCCAGCTGAAAGCTCCCATCCTCGGTGCAGGACAGAAGGCAGCCCATCTCCTCCTCCTCATCTCCCTCTTCCATCGACTTGCCTCTCCAGCCAGCCGCCGCCGCTGCCGCTACCGCCGGGCCCAAGCTGTCGCTTGAGGCAACACAGTCGTCTCTTCTCACTCTATTGCCTTTAGAATAGAGGGGTTATGGTTGCCAAAAAAAATGAAGAGGTTATATGGCCCGAGCTCGGGCTCGGGCTTGAGCTCATAATTGAAATGAGCTATACGAGCTCAAGCCCTAGCTCGAGCCCAATACAGAGCTCGGTACCGAGCCCAAGCCCAAGCCCGAGCCTCCCAAGCTCGGACTCGGCTTGGCTTGTTAACATGCCTAATCTCATCCACACTGCACTCCCCACACTCCGAGGGAATCCTCAGCGCTCGTACATTGAGTATTGCTCTCGTCGGAAGACGATCCCAAACCACCTTCCATAGGAACAGTGCAACCTTCGGGTGGAGTCCCAAGCGCCAGATCCAGGCATAGTCTGGCCCCGGCTCATACTCTTGCCAAAGGATACGGGAAAGATCTCCCACCTTGAGAGTGGAGCAGTAGAGAGGTGTCCATATATGTATGATTTTGGCATATGATAAAAAATAAATTTTGATAACATAAATTAATTTTGCACTTCATATCTAAGGCTTATGTTATAGAGTGCAGGCAATCTAGCTATCTGTTAATTCGTTTAACTAGCATGATTGTTGTTTAGCATGTGGTGATTTGATCCATCTGTCATGGATGCTGTGAATTTTTACAAATTATCTTTTCTTTTCATGCCATTTCGATAGAAAAATCTCATGATATTATTGAGTAGAGGATGTTTGACTGATCACCATGAATCATCATGGTGATCAGTAAAACTATATAAATGATAGAGACATGTCATGATTATCCAAATAGTTAAAAGGCTAAGCTGAACAAGCACCAAGAAAAAATAAAAAAAACCTATGCATGACTTGGCATCAACTAATTTTGCAATTCAGCAAGCAATAAACAATCACATACTCCATAATTACATGCATGATACAAAGGAAATATTTCAGAATAATGACAAGCTGTGTTAAGTGAATGTATTATTCTATTTAATTTCAAATAATTTTTATGCCATCCTTCTTCATATCCTAATTTTGTTTATCTTTTAGATAAGTTGCAGTTCAATCAGCATTCTAATAGAATGGAAAAAAGTTGGACAAATAAGTCGAGATTCAGTGCCGAATATGTGGATGGAGTTCAGAATTTCATTAAATTTGCTTTTGAGAAATTTAATATGAACGGAAAGATTTTATGTCCATATCAACAAATGTCTAAATAATTCTTCTCTCGCTCCAAAAATTGTTGAAGAATATTTGGGGTGAAATGATTTTATAAAGAATTATACTGAATGGGTATTGCATGGAGAGTCCATATTGTTGTCTCTATGTAACCAATCCTCCTATATAGAACATACCTCTAGTTTTAGATCTAGTAACATAGAACGAAATCCTATAGGGGAAGATGATATAGAGGCTTACTCAGAGATGCTCTTGGACATAGTATTAAAAATTTAACAGATTTTAGTGGAGGACAAAAAACATCTATAATAGGTGATGAGCATACAGTTACTGATTTTATGCGTGTTGAGAAACCTATATATTCAGATGAAGACATAGCTTAGTATCATAACTTGGTGCAAGATTGTGATCAAGAATTATATCCGAGTTGTAAGAATTTTAAAAAGATTTCTTTTCTTGTGCATTTATTTCATTTGAAATATTTAAATGGGTGGTCTAGCAAGTCTTTTACTATGCTTCTTCAATTATTAAAGTATGCATTTTCGGAAGGTGTTAATTTGCCATCATTTTCTTATGAAGTCAAAAAACTAGTAAAAGAGTTGGATCTTCGATACGAGAAGATACACAGTTGTCCAAATGACTATATTTTATATCGTGGTGAAAATATTAACCAAGAGTCATACCGAATATGTGGATCTTCACGATAAAAAAATATAAAGAAGACGAGCATGATTTGTTGAATGAAGTGGATGCACATAGACTTTAAAAAAAGGGGCTAAAATTTTGAAGTATTTTTCTCTCATACCTAGATTGAAAAGAATGTTTGCATCATCGAAGACGGCTTCCTCGATAAGACGTATGATGAAGGTTGTACAAAGGATAAAATGTTAAGACACCCAGCGGATAGTTTAGAATAGAAAGCATTTGATGATGCGCATCACGAATTTACTTCTGATTTTTGCATTGTTAGGCTAGGTTTAGCTACTGACAGGTTTAATCTATTCCGAATGATGAGTTCTACATATAGCACTTGGTCGGTTGTTTTGATTCCATATAATTTGCCACCATGGACATGTATGAAACAGTCTTCACTCATTCTGTCAATGGTTATTCCAGATAATAAGGGCCTAAGTAATGATATTGATATTTTTCTGCAGCCTTTAATAGAGGAATTGAAGCAGTTATGGGAGGGTATAGATGCATTTGATACTTCGCTGGCCAAACATTCAAATTGCGTGCAGTTTTTATCTGGACTATCAATGATTTTCCTGCATATATTAACTTATCTGGTTGGAGCATGTCCTTCTTGTGGAGATTCAACCCATTCGTATTGGTTAGAAGCAAACTATCTATTTCAATTTCAGAATGATCTGTTTGATGGTACCATAGAGTTGCGTCTGCCACTATTCCACCAACTGGAACTGAAGTTCTTAGACAAATGCATGGTACCAATTATATACTTGGTAAGGTCTCCAAATATTCAAAGAAGAGGGGAAGGGAGAATGTTGGCAGCTCAATGAATGAAGGATTAATAGCAGAGGTTTTTGAGAATGTTGACAATTTCTTCGAGAATGATGACAATGTATATGGATAGAAAAATGACGATGACACAATGGCAACATCTACACAGAAATAGTTATGAAAAAAAGGAGCATTTTCTTTGATTTACCTTCTTAGGAGTATAACCTTCTATGACATAATCTTAATGTGATGCATATAGAGAAGAATATTTGTGATAACTTGATTGAAACATTGTTAAATCTTGATGGAAAGACGAAAAATAACTTGAAAGCACGTCTTGATTTAAAAGA
The DNA here is from genome assembly GCF_009389715.1 of Phoenix dactylifera. Lineage (NCBI taxonomy): Eukaryota > Viridiplantae > Streptophyta > Magnoliopsida > Arecales > Arecaceae > Phoenix > Phoenix dactylifera. Next base: position 4,124,242 of record NC_052395.1, on the reverse strand, counting down.
CATGGGTATAAGAAAGAGCTTTATCCGAAGGAGCTTGCCAATGATAGATTTTTTATATCTTCAGCATGTTACACAATGTTTACTCAAGAGAAAGATCTTTTTCTAACGGTTCTGAAAAATATGGATGTTTCAGATGGGTATGGATCGAATATTCGACGATGTGCAAACCTTAAAGAGCGAAAACTTTCAAATCTTAAAAGTCACGATGGTTATATTTTGATGCAAAATATCTTTCTATTAACTTTAAGATTGTCAATGCCGAAACAAGTTCTTGCAATTATTTCTCAATTTTTTTGCAGTGCTTGATGGGTATACATACTTTAGGAACAGATTTGTCCCACTTCTGATTGAACAAAGGGTGGCCCCGCCAGCCAACAAAATTAGTGTTTTTCATTTGCCATACAGCTCGTCAAAACTTATACAGTTCTGCTAGGAAAAAAAGAGAGAGAGACTTGGCGGATCTCAAGGTGGCTAGATTGCATCTCAAAGTATTTTTTTGGCATTCTAAGTTGTTGCAAACCACTGTATCAGGTTCACATCACATGACATATGGAGTGGGAAATCGAGCAGTGCAGCTTGCTTACTATTTTAACAAATAAGCCACCCAGGGCAGAAGATTCAAAGGATGCCGCACGACTCAAATTGAAAGGGACATTTGAGAAAGTGTTAAACTAATTTGAAATTGGGGAACTTGAACATGAATGAATATTAACCTATGGTTTCTGACTGCCATGTTATGACAAATCTTTGTCTAAAGTTAGTTAATTAGCATTTAGCCCTTGTTATGTATAACAAGAAGGGCCATGGTTCCATTCCCTTGGGTTTTTCATCTTCTTTCACATCAAGCAGACTGGGTTGCCTACTTTGCGATCGCAGCACACTATTTAGGAGAATTTTTGTAGGAGGGTTTTGATTCCATTTCTTTCCCTCTCTGTCGTCTTCTTCGCTGTATCGAAAAAAAAAACAAACAAATAGCAGCAGGCGCAGTTTTGGCTTAAAGATACCGGAACTCTTACTCTCTCTCTGTCACGCCCCAAATCCGGATCATGACACGGCCGTGCTATTGCAATCTTATGCACACAATAACACGAAGCCACTTAAAATTTCATAACAAAAATAAATAGTTTCATTTACTAATGTCATAACTCATGAAGTTGGAACAGTACATAGCTTCTAAAATTTGATTATTACATAACATTTTCAGTTACCCCAATCCTGAATAACACCAAGCTCCCTGCTTCTACTAGTCTTATTTATCTGTAGAAAAAATAGATGAAAAGATATGAGCTACACAGCTCAGTAAGTAACCAAGTACTATCTTATTGGATCTAGTATAATTATGCCAATGCAGTGATTAAAAAGCCAACAGTTGTAGCAAAATAAAGCATTTTATAGATGATATACACAAATCAGGTCATAAAACAATGCATGTTCCATCCATGAGAGTTCATAATCATGATAATGAAAGTCATATAGAAATATTGCCATTTATCCATACTTTATAAAACATACTCTCAGACGGATGTGCTGCTATGGTCACTATATTCCCGTGACAGGGCCTGTTAATCTTAGTCGACTAATTCTATTATTCGTTACCAACTTTAACCCATTGGCAGAGGGCCTGTTATTCTTTGGATGCTAGCTCCAGGGTGTCGACTGGCCTTTATTTCTAGAGGCGGTCATAGCTATCTGAGAGTTCATAAATCATATTCTTTTTTTTTTTCATAAATCATAATCATCATAAATAGGTTGGAAAATAATAAATGGCAGGATATAATTTAAAATGCATAAACATGCCTCAAATATCATTTTTCATGCAGTGTAACATAATCATAATTTCATAACTCATACACCATCAAATATTCATGAAGGATGCTCTTTAATCAAATTCATGAATCACATGCAACCATATACTTGATCCTAATTTTGAGAAAAATATATCATAACCAATACATTTTCATAATTATAAATAAACAGTAATTTAAAAAACTTTAAGATCAATACCAAAGTTACTTACCGCAATTTGCTTTCTAATTTCTTACGTCCGGATGACGAATTCTTGATCACCTAAATTATCACATAGGGGTCACATGTTTCCTATTTATTTCATAATTTTTTAATTTATCATAACATAAATTTACTTGCTTGGATCTTAAGTCCAATTTACCCAATTTGGAGCCCTTGGGCTCGATTTAGAACCAGATTGGGTTCATGCAGGTCAATTAGGTCTTTAATTAAAGGATTGGGCCCGGTTCTTGATTGGATCTAGCCCCTTTCAGGCCAATTTGGTCTTCTACTGATTAGGTTATTGTTGCTGAGGGTCCAAACCGAGAACGATTGGCACAGCGGTGTGAACGGGGTTCCCTTTGAATTGCTTTGGTTGCGCTCCACCTTCCGCCGGAAAACCTGCAAGCAAGCCTCGCACCACCACTGGGGTAGTGGGGGCCCTCCGACGATCAAGTTAGAGGGAATCGAAGGAGAAGGAGAGGTAGCAGGTAAGATGATGCTATGGAGAATCTTGCCTTCCCCTCCCCCTTCCCCCCCAGCCCCATATATATCAGGCTGGGGGGTTTTTCTTGTTGTCGGCACCCCACGCCGGAACCCACTCACACCAGCGCCGCCACCAACGTCGGACAAGCAAGAGAGATACAAACGGATAAGCACTCTCTCGCTCCCTCGACTCCGGACTCAAGGATCACCTCTTCGCTCCGCCTACGAAGGGCAAAAGATTACCCCGTGGTATCAGTAGGGTAAAACACTTGAGCACCGCAACAGATTATCAAAGATCAAAGGAAGAAGAAGGAAGAAAATAGCAAAGCAAACACAAAGATGTAACGAGGTTCGGCTACAAATAGCCTACGTCCTCCACCGCTCCAAATCTCAATAAGGATGAACTGATTACAGAGATAGCACACACCCGAACGATCACAAGCGATCGATCTACAAGAGATTCACACAGAATTCCCTTTGCACAAGAAGTAGGATCCCAATCCTCTTCTTCTCTAGAACCCTAGCCTCACAAACAAGAGTATCTCTCAAATATACGGCCAATCGCTATAACCCTAGGGCTCTCATGAGTCCTATATATAGTCTCAAGACCTTCAGATGATCATAGCCGTCGAAACGCCAACAAAACACCAAAAGAAAACTCATCCGTATGATTTCCGCGAGCTCGAGTCGACTCGGCTTTAGTTCGAGTCGACTCGGGCATGTCTGGACAACTTCCAGTATGACTGGCACGATCTCGAGTCGACTCCACTGTATCTCGAGTCGACTCGACGATGCTCCGAGTCGACTCGACTGTAGTTCGAGTCGACTCTGACAGTCCAGACAGAAACATGGTTTTTTGCGGCTTTCTCCTCTCGGGTCGACTCGACAGACCTCGAGTCGACTCGACTGTTCCCGAGTCGACTCGACTGTAACTCGAGTCGACTCCGACAGTCCACCAGACGGAACTATTCAGAATTGATTCTCCTTCAATTCTCTTCATCACTAAAGGTCTCCACATACCCCAACAATCTCCCACTTGGAGACCTTGGGTATATTCTCTTGTTACTTGGTTCTCCTCTGTGCTCCCACTGAAACTGGATCATCCTAGTAAAATCGGTACGATGCCTCCTCAACGTCTTCAAGCATGAAGACCAGTAGAAGCTGAACAGCTCCTCAGCTTCTCCACCGTGACGACCTTCGTCAACATATCTGCAGGATTCTGACTTGTATGAATTTTCTCCAACTTGACGAGTCCCTGCTCGAGCAATGACCTCACGAAGTGGTACCGTATGTCAATATGCTTCGTCCTTGAATGAAAAGCTGAATTCTTCGCCAGATGAATTGCACTTTGACTGTCTGAATATAACATGCAATCCTTCTGTTCCTTCCCAAGCTCCTTCATCAAGCCTTGAAGCCATATTAGTTCCTTGCACGCCTCTGTGGCTGCCACATACTCCGCCTCCGTAGTCGACAATGCAACAACTGGTTGCAACCTGGAAATCCAACTGACGGCTCCACTGCCCAAGGTGAACAAGTACCCTGTCGTGCTTCTCCTGCCGTCCAAGTCCCCTGCCATGTCTGAGTCCACATAGCCCTGTAACCGGATCTCAGAACCTCCATAGCACAATGACATGTGCTCAGTGCCTTTCAGATACCTCAGTATCCATTTGACCGCGCGCCAATGCTCCAAGCCTGGGCAGCTCATGAAGCGACTCACAACTCCCACTGCTTGAGCAATGTCTGGTCTCGTACACACCATAGCGTACATCAAGCTCCCCACTGCCGATGCATACGGGATTTTTGACATATTGAGCTCCTCCACCCGCGTCTTCGGACTTTGCCCGTTTGAGAGCTTAAAATGGGCACCCAGCGGTGTGCCAACAGGTTTGGCACCTTCCATGCAGAATCTCCTGAGTACTCGGCTGATGTACTCCGCCTGAGATAGTCTGAGGATATGTTTAGACCTATCTCTGCTGATCCGCATCCCAAGGATCTGTTTTGCTGCTCCTAGATCCTTCATTGCAAATTTTCTTGACAGCTTCAGCTTCAATTTTGCAATCTCATGCATGCTAGCTCCTGCAACTAACATGTCATCAACATACAATAGCAAGATAATGTAAGATGTACCGAAGTCCCGGAAGTAGCAACAGTGATCCTCCTGACATCTCCTGTATCCTATCTCAAGCATGTAACTATCGAACTTGAGATACCATTGTCTGGGTGCCTGTTTCAAACCATAGAGGCTTTTCTTTAGTTTGCAGACTAAGTCACCCGTGCCAGCTGCAATGTATCCCTCCGGCTGCTGCATATATATCTCCTCATCGAGATCTCCGTAGAGAAAGGCCGTCTTCACATCAAGCTGCTCTAAGTGAAGATCCTCTACTGCCACCATGCTCAGCACCGCTCGAATAGTACTCATCTTGACTACAGGAGAAAAGATCTCTGTGAAGTCGATACCTGCTCTCTGCTGAAATCCTTTTACAACCAGTCTGGCCTTGTATCGCTTCTTCCCGCCTTGCTCTTCCTTCAGCCTGTAAACCCATTTGTTTGACAGTGCTTTCTTCCCCTTGGGCAGATCCACCAAATCCCACGTTTGATTCTGCTCCAATGACTTCATCTCATCATCCATGGCCAACTCCCACTCCTTCCTGGTATCAACCTCCAATGCCTCCGTGAAGCATTCAGGTTCGCCATTATCTGTGAGCAGCAAATAACTAAGAGTCCCATCATACCTTTGAGGAGGCTTCCCATGAGTACTACGAGTGGACCTTCTTAGTTGTGGAGGGGGTGCCATTGCTTCAGGTTCTTGCTCTGACTGAGACTTCTGACCAGAATTTGTAGACTCCTCTTCAGGATCCACAAAACACGGCTCAACAGGTTTTGTTTCTGATTCAGTGCTCTGCTGCATTTTCTCATTGAATACCACATCATTACTACGAATGATCTTCTTGTGTTCGGGATCCCAAAGCCGGTACCCAAACTGTTGACCTCCGTATCCAACGAAAATACACTTCTTTGATTTGGCGTCTAGTTTGCTTCTTTGACTGGAATCAACATGGACATAACTGGTACAACCGAATACTCGTAAGTGCGCCAAATCAATCTTCTTCGCTGTCCATGCTTCCTCAGGAATCCCAAATTCAAGTTTCTTTGATGGCCCTCTGTTGATCAAGTAGGCAGCAGTGTTAACTGCTTCCGCCCAAAACTGCTGTGGCAATCCAGCATGTATCCTCATACTCCTGGCACGCTCATTAATTGTTCTGTTCATCCTTTCAGCAACTCCATTTTGTTGTGGTGTTCCTGGAACTGTCCTTTGCCTGACGATCCCAGCATCTGCACAGTAGTCCTCAAACTCCCTGCTACAATACTCACCACCGTTGTCCGATCTCAGGCATTTCAACCTCTTTCCTGTCTCGAGTTCTACCATCGCCTGCCATCTCCTGAAGACCCCAAATACCTCTGACTTGTGCTTCAAGAAGAACACCCAAAGCTTCCTGGTAGCATCATCAATAAAAGTAACATAGTACTGAGATCCACCAATGGAAGAAACTGGTGCAGGCCCCCACACGTCCGTGTGCACGAGATCTAGCTTTTCTTGCTTCCGAGGTTTACCTTCTTTGTTGAATGAAACACGCTTCTGCTTTCCGAGAACACAATCCTCACAGAAGTCCATCTCAACACTCCTGAGACCCTGCAGCTTTCCCAACTGGTGCATCACCTCCAGTCCCTGATAACTCATGTGCCCAAGTCTACAATGCCATAACTTGGTGTCCACATCTGCTGCAACAACTCCAATAGAGTTCTCCGTGCCGTTGGTGACATAAAGTGTCCCAACCTTCTTGCCACTAGCCACCGTCAACGAACCTCTGGATATCTTCCACTGATCAGCTGTGAAAGTAGCCTTGTACCCCTGGCTCGCCAACTGTCCAACAGAAATCAGATTCCTCTGCGGTTGAGGTACGTGCCGTACGTCCTCAAGCTCAAGTGAAGATCCAGAAACCAACTTCACTTCCGCGCTTCCCCTTCCTTGTATGGTGCAAGGCTCTCCATCCCCTAGGTAGACTTTGCCAAAGTCTCCCTTCTCATATCCTCCAAGAAGCTTCCGTTGGGATGTAGCATGGAAAGACGCGCCCGAGTCTATCACCCAAGACTCGTCACAGGTAGACAAAGATAGAACGAGGGCATCCATATCACCGTCTTCAGCAAGATTTGCCAGATCCTTGCTGACTCCTTCGGTGTGGTCGCCTTGCTTCCCTTTAGGAGATTTGCAATCCCTCCTAAAGTGCCCCGTCTTCCCGCAGTTCCAGCACTTCGCTCCCTTGTTCTGAGGTGCTCGAGACCTGCTGGATCTCGACTTCGAGTCGCTTCGAAATCGACCGTCCTTCTTTTGTCTTCCCCGGTCAGAGGTGTTTAGTGCACTTCCAGACGACTCCGTAGCTCCAGAAGATTTCCTTCTTGCTTCTTCACTCAGAAGCACTCCCACAACGTCATCAAAAATCAACTTCCCCGTTGCCGAAGAGTTGCTCACCGCCATCACCAGGCCCTCCCAGCTATCAGGCAATCCGGAGAGGATTAGCAATGCCCGAATCTCATCGTCAAAACTAATCTCCACTGACTCCAACTGGGTCGTGAGTCCATTGAACTCGTTGAGGTATTCTGCTACGCTGCCGCCATTTTTCATACGAAGATTAAACAACCTCTTCATGAGAAATACCTTGTTTGATGCTGAGGGTTTCTCGTACATCCGCGACAATGTTGCCATCAACTCCATCGTCGTCTTCTCGTTTTTGATGTTGAATGCCACTTGGGATGCAAGTGACAATCTGATGGTGCCGAGCGTCTTCCGATCGAGGACCTCCCAGTCTTCATCGGACATCTTCTCTGGTTTCTTTGCTCTACCTCCAAGAGGTAAATAGAGATCCTTCTGGTAAAGGTAATCTTCTATTTGCATCTTCCAAAACCCGAAGTTCGTGCCATTGAACTTCTCAATTCGCAACTTTCCTTCATCCGCCATTGCAGAATAACCAATAGCTCTGATACCAATTGTTGTCGGCACCCCACGCCGGAACCCACTCACACCAGCGCCGCCACCGACGTCGGACAAGCAAGAGAGATACAAACGGATAAGCACTCTCTCGCTCCCTCGACTCCGGACTCAAGGATCACCTCTTCGCTCCGCCTACGAAGGGCAAAAGATTACCCCGTGGTATCAGTAGGGTAAAACACTTGAGCACCGCAACGGATTATCAAAGATCAAAGGAAGAAGAAGGAAGAAAATAGCAAAGCAAACACAAAGATGTAACGAGGTTCGGCTACAAATAGCCTACGTCCTCCACCGCTCCAAATCTCAATAAGGATGAACTGATTACAGAGATAGCACACACCCGAACGATCACAAGCGATCGATCTACAAGAGATTCACACAGAATTCCCTTTGCACAAGAAGTAGGATCCCAATCCTCTTCTTCTCTAGAACCCTAGCCTCACAAACAAGAGTATCTCTCAAATATACGGCCAATCGCTATAACCCTAGGGCTCTCATGAGTCCTATATATAGTCTCAAGACCTTCAGATGATCATAGCCGTCGAAACGCCAACAAAACACCAAAAGAAAACTCATCCGTATGATTTCCGCGAGCTCGAGTCGACTCGGCTTTAGTTCGAGTCGACTCGGGCACGTCTGGACAACTTCCAGTATGACTGGCACGATCTCGAGTCGACTCCACTGTATCTCGAGTCGACTCGACGATGCTCCGAGTCGACTCGACTGTAGTTCGAGTCGACTCTGACAGTCCAGACAGAAACATGGTTTTTTGCGGCTTTCTCCTCTCGGGTCGACTCGACAGACCTCGAGTCGACTCGACTGTTCCCGAGTCGACTCGACTGTAACTCGAGTCGACTCCGACAGTCCACCAGACGGAACTATTCAGAATTGATTCTCCTTCAATTCTCTTCATCACTAAAGGTCTCCACATACCCCAATATTTCTGGGGATTGGTCATCGTGTGGCACGATGGGGTTGCCACTGACGTGGCCGTTACAGGGCGTCGTGGGGCAGCGCCGGGTACGGCCATGGCAGGGCGTAGTGGAGCTCCGCTTTGTACGGTTGTTACAGGGGATCGTGGGGCAGCGCCGGATTCGGCCGTTGCGGGGAGTAGTGGAGCAGGGGGCCGCGGCGTGCCTCAGGAGAACAGTCTGTTGTTGTCAAGAGATTGCCGACCCGAGGTTGGATTGCTGGATCCAGGGGGCAGCCGACTCGGGGTCGGACTGCGGAGCCGGAGATATCCGACCCGAGGTCGGATTGCTGGATCCATGGGGCAGCCGACTCGGGGTCGGACTGCGGAGCCGAAGATATCCGACCCGAGGTCGGATTGCTGGATCAAGGGGCAGCCGACTCGGGGTCGGGCTGCGGAGCCGAAGATATCCGACCCGAGGTCGGATTACTGGATCAAGGGGCAGCCGTAGTCTTCCTGGGCGCGCGTGCCGGTCACGTGGGGCATGGTGGCTAAGTTCCCCCGTAACAGTAGCCCCCCACTTCCGAGCCCGGAACCAGGAGGGGAACGGGTAAAGGGAGTGATGCTTCGAGATTGCCGCCATCCCTCGGAAAGGCGCGCGCGCTCCGAGCTCCCCGCTCTTTTTTTATGGCGTATGGCGGTTGTCGCTGATCTGGCGGTCTGCGGATTTCGGCGGACATCCTTCCTCTTTTTAACTCTTGGTAGCGTCTCACCGACTCCTGACTCTTGAAGTTCCTCCGGCACTAGGCCAGGCATCCGAGGGTTAGGCCTCAGGAAATCCTTCCGGCGCTAGGCCAGGCATCCGAGGGTTAGGCCTCAGGAAATTCTTCCGGCGCTAGGCCAGGCATCTGAGGGTTAGGCCTCAGGAAATTCTTCCGGCGCTAGGCCAGGCATCCGAGGGTTAGGCCTCAAGAAATTCTTCCGGCGCTAGGCCAGGAATCCGAGGGTTAGGCCCCAGAAAATTCTTCCGGCGCTAGGCCAGGCATCCGAGGGTTAGGCCTCAGAAAATTCTTCCGGCGCTAGGCCAGGCATCCGAGGGTTAGGCCTCAGGAAATTCTTCCGGCGCTAGGCCAGGCATCTGAGGGTTAGGCCTCAGGAAATTCTTCCGGCGCTAGGCCAGGCATCCGAGGGTTAGGCCTCAGGAAATCCTTCCGGCGCTAGGCCAGGCATCCGAGGGTTAGGCCTCAGGAAATCCTTCCGGCGCTAGGCCAGGCATCCGAGGGTTAGGCCTCAGGAAATTCCGCTCATTGGTCGGCCAAGGCTGGCGCAAGCCGAGGCGACCGGTCGGGGCTTCAGGCTAGTCTGCTCCCGGGATGATCATCGGATTAGCCTGGCATCCGAGGACTGAGCCTCGGAGAATTCCGCTCGTTGGTCGGCCAAGGCTGGCGCAAGCCGAGGCGACCGGTCGGGGCTTCAGGCTAGTCTGCTCCCGGGATGATCATCGGGTTAGCCTGGCATCCGAGGACTGAGCCTCGGGAAATTCCGCTCGTTGGTCGGCCAAGGCTGGCGCAAGCCGAGGTGACCGGTCGGGGCTTCAGGCTAGTCTGCTCCCGGGATGATCATCGGGTTAGCCTGCCATCCGAAGGCCGAGCCTCGGGGAATTCCGCTCGTTGGTCGGCCAAGGCTGGCGCAAGCCGAGGCGACCGGTCGGGGCTTCAGGCTAGTCTGCTCCCGGGATGATCATCGGGTTAGCCTGGCATCCGAAGGCCGAGCTTCGGGGAATTCTGCTCGTTGGTCGGCCAAGGCTGGCGCAAGCCGAGGCGACCGGTCGGGGCTTCAGGCTAGTCTGCTCCCGAGATGATCATCGGGTTAGCCTGGCATCCGAAGGCCGAGCTTCGGGGAATTCCGCTCGTTGGTCGGCCAAGGCTGGCGTAAGCCGAGGCGACCGGTCGGGGCTTCAGGCTAGTCTGCTCCCGGGATGATCATCGGGTTAGCCTGGCATCCGAAGGCCGAGCTTCGGGGAATTCCGCTCGTTGGTCGGCCAAGGCTGGTGCAAGCCGAGGCGACCGGTCGGGGCTTCAGGCTAGTCTGCTCCCGGGATGATCATCGGGTTAGCCTGGCATCCGAAGGCCGAGCTTCGGGGAATTCCGCTCGTTAGTCGGCCAAGGCTTGCGCAAGCCGAGGCGACCGGTCGGGGCTTCAGGCTAGTCTGCTCCCGGGATGATCATCGGGTTAGCCTGGCATCCGAAGGCCGAGCTTCGGGAAATTCCGCTCGTTGGTCGGCCAAGGCTGGCGCAAGCCGAGGCGACCGGTCGGGGCTTCAGGCTAGTCTGCTCCCGGGATGATCATCGGGTTAGCCTGGCATCCGAAGGCCGAGCTTCGGGGAATTCCGCTCGTTGGTCGCGCGCCTATCACTTGCCGCTCGACGGGGTTTCTCCGTGGCCAGCTGTGATCGTATTTCTCCTCCTCTCGACGCGTCGCCTGGGGAACACCAGAAGGCTATTAAATGCTAATTGAGGCGTTACCTGAGAAATCGGATCGGCCAGTTGCTGCTTGCGAGGAGTGCCAGTTAAGCGGCCGCGATACGCGCGTTCTTCGAGGCGGATGCGGCCTGGGCGCGTGCGGAGATACGTGTGCCGTGGGATACACGCCGCCCGGAGTGTCCTGCATGAAGAATGCAATTAAGGAGAACGACGCTTAGGACTTCTGCGGGCTTCTTCCCTTTGAGGGTCGCTAGGAAACATTGCCGTGCGGTCGGTTGGTCGCCTCGGACCTCCCCGATCCCGACCGCCGTGGGGAACCGCATGAGCAAGTGGTACGTAGAGACCACCGCGCGAAGGGCGTTCAGTCCGGGTCGTCCGAGGATAGCGTTGTAGGCCGAGGGAACACGGACGACCAAGAACCCGAGTCGCACCGTGGCTTCTGCGGGTGCGACGCCCGCAGTCACAGGCAGCTCAACGACACCTTCCGCCGGGACAGCGTCACCGGTGAATCCTATGAGGGGGGTGGATATTTTGTGCAACAATTGTCTGGACAAGCCCATCTTTTGGAAGGCCTCGTAAAACAAGATATCAGCTGAGCTTCCACTATCCACAAGAACACGCCTTACATCATAGTTTGCCATAGTGAGGGAGATCACCATGGCGTCATCGTGGGGGGTCTGAACCCCCTTTACATCCTCATCACAAAAGGTGATTACATTGCCGACCCTCTGCCTCTTTGCGACGGCCGCCCCTAACGCTTCCGTCGAGCCCCCTGCTTTCCTCACGGGCCGGGGCAGCCCCCAGTGATAGTGTGGATTACGCCCGCAACGGGTCGATTCTGCTCCCGAGGCTCCGGAGGGGCCGGGTCGGCCGGACGCGGGTCTGCGGGGGGACGTCGGTCGCTCACATATCGACCGAGACGCCCCCGGCGGATGAGAGCCTCGATCTCGTCCCGAAGCTGGAAGCAGTCCTCCGTGTCGTGGCCGTGGTCTCGGTGGTACTCACAGTACGCTCGGGAGGGCCTCTTCCCAGGGATCCTCCGCATCTGTCTCGGGGCCGGGAGGTCCTCCCGCCCCTTGATCTCCATAAGGATCTGGGCCCGGGGAGTCAGGAGAGGGGTGTACCGGTGAAAACGTCGGGGCGGAGAACGAGGGCGTGGGGCGCCGTGGTTCTTCGCCGGCGACGGGCTTCTGCGCCGACGCTGAGGCGTCGGGCTCCTCCTCTGGCGTGCCTCTTTCCGCCTTTTCTTCCCAAGCTTTTGAGGGATCTCGGCGGCCTCCTTGCTCCGGTGGGCGGCCGCCTCCTCGGCGTCCGCATACTGGTTCGCCCGGGACAACAGCTCTGGGAAGCTCCGCGGCAGGCGTTTGTCCAGGGAGAAGGTGAGTCTGCCCTTTCGGAAGCCACGCTTCAGGGCTGAAAGAGCTACCTCCTGACTCAGGTTCCGGACCTCCAGCGTAGCCCTGTTGAAGCGGGTAAGATAATCCCGCAGGCTTTCTCCCTCGTTTTGCCGGACATCAAAGAGGGAGTCGGAGACCAGTCGCCACCGGCTACTGACGGCGAAATGAGTGATGAAGAGGCGAGTGAACTGGTCGAAGGACCGGATTGAGTCAGCCTCCAGCCCGGCGAACCATGCCCTCGCCGGGCCACGGAGGGTTGCCGGGAAAGCCTTGCAGAGAATGGGATCTGATGCTCCGTGGAGGAGCATAAGGGTCCTGAAACTCTCGACGTGATCCCGCGGATCCGCCGCCCCGTCATAGGGCTCGATTGCCGGCATTTTGAACCCCGGCGGATTCGGGGTCCACAGGATCCTCGAGGCGAGCGCCGGCTGGGAGGAGATCTCTAAGTCGGCGAAGGGATCTTTGGAATGGCCCTTCAGGACCTGGAGTTGTCGGTGGAGATCGTCCACCCGCCGGTCCAGGGAGCGCGACCGGTGGGTGGGAGACAAGGAGCGGCGAGAGGGGGACCGACTGGAGCGCGGGTTCCTCGAGGACTGGGGGGTCTGGGAACGCGCCCGGGCCCGCCTCTCGTACCCCGCGCAGCTCCGGTGGGAAGGTCCCGGCAGAATGGAGCGTGCTCGAGAATCCTCCTCGCAACGGCGCTCCTCCCCATGGGAGAGGAAGGAGCGCGGGTTGAGGAGGACAGGCGAACGCTCAGGCAGCGGCGGCTCCTGAGCCCGCTGCGGCGCCCGGGACATCGCACCCTGCAGATTCTGCACCGCTTCCGCGAGGGTGCGAACCTGCTGGGTTAGCCGGTCGAACTGGGCGGCTTCGACCATCTGAATGGGCGGTGGAGCGGTGGAGTGTTGCTGAGAGCGTGTTGGAGATGCAGCGGCCTTCCGGCCAGTGGCGCGAGAGGCCCCGCGACCGGAAGCATTGGAAGCTCCACGACCACCTCGCCGTGCCATTACGATCGCTCTGAGATCCGGTCCCTTCCTCTAGCGCCAACTGTTGCTGAGGGTCCAAACCGAGAACGATTGACACAGCGGTGTGAACGGGGTTCCCTTTGAATTGCTTTGGTTGCGCTCCACCCTCCGCCGGGAAACCTGCAAGCAAGCCTCGCACCACCACTGGGGTAGTGGGGGCCCTCCGACGATCAAGTTAGAGGGAATCGAAGGAGAAGGAGAGGTAGCAGGTAAGATGATGCTATGGAGAATCTTGCCTTCCCCTCCCCCTTCCCCCCCCCAGCCCCATATATATCAGGCTGGGGGGTTTTTCTGGGGATTGGTCATCGTGTGGCACGATGGGGTTGCCACTGACGTGGCCGTTACAGGGCGTCTGGGGCAGCGCCGGATACGGCCATGGCAGGGCGTAGTGGAGCTCCGCTTTGTACGGTTGTTACAGGGGATCGTGGGGCAGCGCCGGATTCGGCCGTTGCAGGGAGTAGTGGAGCAGGGGGCCGCGGCGTGCCTCAGGAGAACAGTCTGTTGTTGTCAAGAGATTGCCGACCCGAGGTCGGATTGCTGGATCCAGGGGGCAGCCGACTCGGGGTCGGACTGCGGAGCCGGAGATATCCGACCCGAGGTCGGATTGCTGGATCCAGGGGGCAGCCGACTCGGGGTCGGACTGCGGAGCCGAAGATATCCGACCCGAGGTCGGATTGCTGGATCAAGGGGCAGCCGACTCGGGGTCGGGCTGCGGAGCCGAAGATATCCGACCCGAGGTCGGATTGCTGGATCAAGGGGCAGCCGTAGTCTTCCTGGGCGCGCGTGCCGGTCACGTGGGGCATGGTGGCTAAGTTCCCCCGTAACAGTTATTATGCTCAATTTCAAGTCCAATTAGATTTAATTTTGGTCCAGGGTCAATGTAGCTCATTTGGGCTTGAGTCAGGGTCAGCCTGAAGTCAATTTGGTCAATTTAGTTGAACTGGGGTTCAATTGGGTTTGATTCATATTCAATTGGGTCTGCTGAGACTAACTCAGCTTAATTGGGTCAGACCAACTCAATTGGGCTTAATTTGGTTTGAATTTAACCCAATTTACAGTTTGGATTCATTCGGACTTAGCCCAATCTGATTAGGCTCGAGTTTAGTCAAATTTGGCTAAACCCATTTTTCTTTCCCTTTATTTGGGCCTAACAAGTTCGGACCCGAACCCGGATTGGACCCGTTAGGTTGGACCCATTAAGGGTCTCTCTTTTATTTTTTTCCTTCTTCTTCCTTCCCAAAGGTTCTTCTCCCATTCTTTCTTCTTTCTTTTTCTTCTCCTCCTCTTCTCTTCTTCTGACTTCTCCTTCCCCTTTTCTTCTCATTTCTTCTTCCATGGAGGGAGGAGGGCGAGCTCGGGAGGCTTGGGAGGAACGGGCAGCGGTCGATGGCGCCCACGGCCGCACCTGCGGCAGTGCCCGTGGCCATGTCTATGGTCGTGCTCGAGGGCGCATCGGTGGCCTGCGGCCGCCTCGGCATCTCGCAGCTGGCAACCCACGGCCTGTGACCTGCGGCTAAGGCCGGCACCCGCGATTGCGGCTGCGGATCACCCACTGGTAAGTTTTTTTTCTTTCTTTCTTATCTCCTCCCTCTTCCTTCTCCCGTGAAGGGAGATCGGCTCGAGAGAGGACTAGCCTGAGGCCGGCTGCGCCTACGGCAGCCTTAGTCGCTGCGGTCTGCCTCCCCCTCTTCATCTCTCTTTCTTCCCTCTTCTCCCCTTCCCGTTTTAATGTTTATTTTATACTAAATCTACTCTACAAAGCATAAATTGTAAAGGAAAGGGATTAGAGCTTACCTGATCTGAAAGTGGTCGTCCGCCTCCTACTCCGGCGATGCGGCCTTCTGCTCCAGCGGCATGGGTCCAACACCGGATCCTGCCAACCGTGAAGGGTTGTGAGAGAGAGACAGTGGAGAAGAGGGAAGAGGGTGATGAAACACTCCACCGATCGGGGCTTCTTGTAGCCTCTGATTGCAGGGGAAGATGGATGGTTGTAACCGCCCGCCATCAGGCAACCCAAACGCCTGTCTTTTGGTGTGCTGGCCTCCCCCGTTTCTACTGATGGTTATCACACTCTCAAAAGATGCCTGGGGAAAAAAATCTCCCAACTCGATTCGACTCTTTCTGACTAGATAATAAGAATGTAAGACTCAACCTAACTAATATAAACCAGCACAAAAGATAAAATAAAATATTTAATTTATTTTAATGATGAATCAAAGTTTGTAAAGGCTCAGTTGGCAGAGTTGGTTTTGACTCTACCGGTTCCTTTCAGGGGGGGAGTCTGACAGGCTAGTTTGGACGCCGACGGGACGGTCACGGGTGCGAGCGAGAGATCTTCACGCCCTGTTCAGTACGGAGCCAAATCGCCAGATTGATAGTGGCTGGATATGGAGGTTGCGGATTCATCCCCGTGTGGCGCTCTTCATCTGGAAGGTAGCTTAGGGCTGCCTTCCGACCAGGAGTTTGTTAGATTGACGTGGTATGCGGATCTCTCAGTGTTGTGAGGCTTGTGTAGATGTTGAAGAGACCATCGAGCATGTTCTTATGCAGTGCCCTAGAACCTGAGAGATATGGAGGAGGTCACCGGTCCCACTTTCCAACACGGTGACTTCGATGCATGACCTGACTCGCATGTTGAGAGATTCCATGCAGAGTCCTTGGTCTGCGGAGGCAGGGATTCTGATGGCATACTTGTCTTACTACATTTGGTTGGACAGGAACACTGGTCTGTTTGAGGGGAGGAAGATGTCACCGAGGATGGTGGTGGATAGAGCAGTAACACATGCAAGGGAGGTTATGGTGGCTGCCGATGTGTTTTCTTCTGGGATGGCTAGGGACACCTGGGGTACTCTTCACGCTGTTTTAGCATCCCGGTTTGCCCTTATTTCTTGGGTACCCCCACCTCTTGGCTATCTTAAAGTTTACTTCGACGACAATAGGTCGGTGGATGGTGTGACTGGAGGGGCTGGTTTTGTGATCAGGGACCATATTAGTAGGATGATAGCAGCAGGAGGTCGGCGTACGCCTAGACTTACGATAGTGGGGGCTGAGCTGCGGGCAGTCTAAGAGGGTATATCCTATGCGAGGCTGATACTTGGTGTCGAGCAGGTGTACCTCGAGGGAGACTCCTCCATAGTGATTGATTGGATCCGAGGGGCGGATTGATTTGGTGATGGTCATCCTCTTATCCGGAAGACTCGTAGGACGGCTCAGATATTGAGCGGCTTTCGGGCAGCACACACGTTTAGGAAGGCGAACAGGGCAGCAGACTAGGTCGCCTCCTATGTCGCCCGGCATTCCAGGGATTTTCTTTGGACGTCTGCTTCGGATGTTCCACATCCTTTGTATTCTCTACTTTTCCACGATTTGGCTGGATGTACTCACATTAGAGTTATATGACATGAGTAGCCGTTTTTACTATATTTTAAAAAAAAAGAAAAAAAAAAGGCATCCATCCACTGCAACGATAAGTAAACCGAGTAACGCCAATATAAGACCATCGACCATCCTCCCTCTCCACCACTCAACCTTTCTTCACTCAGAGACACGCCAGACGAGCACAGCTGCTAGCCCATGGCGGCGGGAACCCGAACCCCCCACGTCGCCATCCTCCCAAGCCCCGGCGTGGGCCACCTCATCCCCCTCGCCGAGCTCGCCAAGCGCCTCGTCTTCCACCGCGGCTTCGCCGCCACCTTCATCACGTTCTCTGACTTCTCCTCCCCGGCGCAAGATGCCTTCCTCAACTCCCTTCCCCCTGGCCTCTCCTCCCTCTCACTCCCCCCCGTCCTCCTCGACGACCTCCCGACCGATGCCCGCATCGAGACCCGTCTCTGCCACGTAGTCGCCCGCTCCGTCCCCCGCCTCCGCGACATCCTCGCCACCCTCAAAGTCACCACCCCCCTCGCCGCCTACGTCATCGACATATTCGGCGGCGACACCCTCTGCATCGCCAAAGAGCTCGGCGTTCCCCACTACATGTACTGCACCACCAACTTCACGGTGCTCTCCCTCCTGTTCTACTTGCCCACCCTCCACCGGACCACCTCATGCGAGTACCGGGACCTCGCCGAGCCGGTCGTCCTCCCTGGGTGCGCGCCCATCAGGGGAGAGGACCTTGTGAACCCCATGCAAGACCGGACCAACGAGGCCTACACGTGGGCCCTCCACATCGCCGGGCGTTCAAGAGAGGCCGAGGGAATTCTGGTGAACAGTTTCGTGGAGATGGAACCGGTGGCCTCCAGGATTCTCATGGAGAACGAACCGGGGAAGCCGCCGGTCTGGCCGGTCGGGCCACTAATCCGGGCCGGTTCGAACGACGGCGAGGAGAATCGCTCCGAGTGCTTGGAGTGGTTAGACCGTCAACCTAGTGGGTCGGTTTTATTCGTCTCTTTCGGGAGTGGTGGGACCCTGTCCACGGAGCAGCTGAGGGAGGTGGCCTTTGGGCTGGAGATGAGTGGGACCCAGTTCCTGTGGGTTGTCCGGTGTCCGAGCGACACAGAGGCTTATGGTGCCTTCTTTGGCGACAAGGGGGCGGACGACCCACTCAACTATTTGCCGGAAGGGTTCTTAGAGAGGACCAAGGGGTCCGGTTTGGTGGTCCGGTTCTGGGCTCCGCAGGTTGAAGTGCTGCGCAACGGTTCGACCGGGGGTTTCTTGACTCACTGCGGGTGGAACTCGACCCTGGAGAGCGTGGTCCATGGCGTGCCCATGATTGCCTGGCCGCTGTACGCCGAGCAGAGAATGAACGCAGTGATGCTGTCGGAGAGCGTGAAGGTGGCGATGAGGCCGGAGGTTGGAAAGGACGGCGTGGTCCGGAGGGAGGAGATATCGAGGGTGGTGAAAGAGTTGATGGAGGGGGAGGGAGGGAAGGCGGCGAGAGACCGGATGGCCGAGCTCCGGGAGGCGGCGGCCAGGGCCTTAACGGAGGAGGGATCGTCTTACAAGTCGCTCTCCGAGGTGGCTGGAAAATGGAAAGCTGGAATAGCCGTGTGAGAAACGGATGGCGTTTGTTTTGCTGTTTGGACATTTGTCTGGTGATAAAATAACGTGCGTCTATTTTGACTGTTTCCTCGGTTTTCCCATGTTGTCGTTCATCCGTGTGGCTTTTGCTGCTCTCTCAAATGTACGCTTTAATGCTCCCGGTCTTCGTTCTTCGCGTCAAGCGTAGATGGGTGGACGTGATCTTTGTTTAAGAATCGTAGATTTTTTTCTTTATTATGATTGTTGAGGGAACTAGAATAACTTCGTATTCAGAAAAAGATTATTTTTTTCCGGAGGCTCCCTTTTTTATCTTTTCTTTTTAGTGGACGAGAAAGAAAGCGCATGCAATTAAAACTATGAAAAAAAAAAAAAGGAGATAGCGACAGGAATTTGTTGTGTTCATAAATTTGGAGTGGCGCAGCTTTACTTGATTCCTCCACAAGACGACGGCAAGTTGGCCTAATTCTGAAAATAAAATTGGAGACCGCTTCGCTTGATTCCTCCACATAACGGCAAGTTGGCTTCTGAAAATGATATTGGAGAGACCGATGTATGTTAATCTTACAAGACGAATTTTGATGTTCACAAAAATAATTGAGTTAAAAATGTACTCCAATAATATTGGCTTAAATGTGAAGGGTTAGACCTGTAGACAAAAGTAGCACTTACAACCTCCGAGAATTAAGAAGAATAAAATCAAAGCTTTCTGAAATATCTGTGAAAAACTTAATGAGTCGACCCATACAGAAACTGAGTCGATCACTATATAGTTTAAGAAAAATAGAGAAGAATCACCGCCTGAGACCAACTTCATGAGTCGACTCTTGTGTTTAAGAAGACGATTCATTTTATGCATAAGCTGACCTACGACATTTTTGAGTCGACCCTTTGAAGAGCGCAGGAAACTAATGTGCACTAAAGGAATGAGGCGACTCTTGTGTTTGAAGAGCTGACCCAATATCTACATGTGTCGACTTCGGACATTGCCGAGTCGACCCTTGAGGCAAGCGCATGAACTCTGTATGAATCGATGGAAAGAGCCAACTCCTATGCCTATTGAGCCGTCCTCTTAATTACATGGGATGTCCCCTGAACCCAGAGAGTCGACTCCTGTAATCCTGACTATTCCAACGGATACTTTCGACAAGCTTTTGCTTCGTGTCAACGGATAGTTTTTTAGTCAGACAGCTAGTTGTATTTTTCGGACAATATGAAGTCTATAAATTCAAAGAAGCGCCAGAGGAGAAAAAGAGAGAGAAATAAGAGAGAGAATTCAAAAACTCCAAATCCTAGCTTCCAAAGATCATATTCTCACAAGAGAGCTTTCAAAGAGTAAAACCATTTTGTGAGGAAATCAATAGGGATATTCAACAGAGAAGTACTGTTGTGCAATTAAGATTCTCATCTGCAGCCAACGACTATCTTCAAAGCTTCTGATCCATATTTATTGATTTCATTTATATTGAAGCTTTGCTTATTTTGTTACAGCATTTATTTCTTTGCTTTAAACTCTGCTGTATCAGCGTCCATTAAATCTGAAACTGATAAGGGTTCTTCCAAACCTAAATTGGAAGTTGTTGAATCAGGGGATTTAATAAGGTTTAAAGGTTTTGGTTGGTGAGCCTGTGAAAACCGACTGGATTATTTGTGAACCCGGAAAACAATCGTAAAAGGTTTTGGTTGGTGAGCCTGTGAAAACCTACTGGGTTGTTTATGAACCTTGAAAACAAATAGGTTAAGGTTGTGGTTGATGATCCTGTAAAAATCGACTGAGTTCGTTGTGTTACTGGAAAAACAACAAGTTGGGTTGTGAGCTCGAAAAACAACCAAACTGTAATCTGGATGGTTATAGTGAAATTTTCAAGAGTCTTGGGGAGTGGATGTAGTTGTGGGTTACACCGAACCACTATAAATTTTCTGTATTTGTGTGTGCTTTTCGCTTTACACTATTGCACTTTAATTTCTGCCATTATTCATTCAATGCTTAAAGCATACTATATCCTTCAAGTTGAAATTATAGTTTATCCACTGCATTCTAGTCAAAAGATTTTTAAACCCAATTGATCCCCCTCTTGGGTTGCATATTTGGGCAACAAGTGGTATCAGAGCCCGGTACTCAACTTCTTTTGATCTAACTATCAAGAGTTAAAGATCATGGCAGCTCCATTAGGAACCTCTATTGCCGAAGGACAATCCACAAATAGACCACCACTCTTTAATGGCACAAATTATACATATTAGAAAGCACGTATGCGCAAATTCATCCTAGTACTTGACTATGATCTATGGAACATCATAATCAATGGGCCGCACACACCCACGAAAATCATTGATAGCATCTCTCTACCCAAATTTGAAGGGGAATAAGATGATCATGATAAGAAAATGGCTCAACTAAATGCAAAGGCCATTAATGTTTTATACTGTTCATTAGATGCTAGTGAATTTAATCGCATATCTATCTGCATGTCTGCAAAAGAAATCTGGGATAGGCTGGAAGTCACACACGAAGGCACTAACCAAGTTAAAGAATCTAAAGTTAACATTTTAGTGCACAAATATGAACGGTTTAAAATGGAACCCAATGAATCTATATCTGAAATGTTTACTAGATTCACTGATATTATTAACAATCTGAAAAGTCTTGGCAGATCTTATATTAACAGTGATCTTATCCGTAAGGTTCTTAGGTCACTTCCAAGAGCTTGGGAAGCAAAGGTCATTGCCATCCAAGAAGTCAAGGACCTCAATGAACTCCTGCTGGAAAAACTCTTAGGCTCATTGATGACTCACGAACTCTCCATGAAACAGAGCCTAGAAGAGGATGAATCTAAAAAGCGTAGAACCATTGCTCTAAAGTCAACTCAAGCTGAAAATGAGAGTGATAGTTCTGATTTTGAAGACAATAAGGAAATGGCCTTGATCACAAGGAAATTTAGAAAGTTCTTTAGAAAGAAGAAATCTGGATTCAAAAAAATGCTAGTGATCGGGGGGAGCAAAGTAGAGAAAAAAAGGAGCAACAAGTGACCTATTATGAATGTAAGAAACTGAATCACTTTAGAACTGAATATCCACTACTCAAGAAGGCTCCTAAAAAGTATAAAAGAAGGCCATGATGGCCACTTAGAGTAATGGTAACGTGAGTCTATTTTGATGGTTTCCCTAGTTTTCCCATGTTGTTATTCATCTGGTTGGCTTTTGCTGCTCTCTTCGCATCGAGCATAAATGTGTGGACGTGGTCCTTGTTCAAAAATCATAGATTTTTATTTTTAATATGATTTTTTTGGAACGCTCCATTTTTCTTTTTTTTTTTTTTTTTGTGGACAAGAACAAAAGTTCAATTAAAATGATCGAGCACCATCCAACAAAAGAAAAAAAAATGCTAGCGACAAGATACCAATATCGTGCGTGCATTTATTGTGTTCATAATTTTGGGGTGGCCTAGCTTCATTGGATTCCTACACAAATCTTTCTTTGTTCTTTTCCCTCAATATATTTGTTCTCTTACTCATAAGTTTAGCATTAATTCAATAAATTGGGGGATGTATCTGACCTCCTCCTTTTGCTCACAAAAAAAATTGACTTATCTGAAATTGTGGCTTTCCATAAAGCTTTATAAATTGGACACAACATTGTGCTACTATTTAAGAACTAGCAAAAGCATTGAACGTAGGACTACTAGTCTGCTGCGAGCAGGGCTTATCCTTGCACCTTTGAGGATGGACAAGCCAGAGAGAGAAAGGGGAGAAAATTTTTGGGTGAAGTTTTTTAATTGTTAAACTATAACAAGCCAAAAGAGCAGAGGAACGTGGTGAACCATGCCGAGTCGAGCCTGAAGAACCGTAGTATCGTGTTACAGTTTTTTTGCCCATTTAGCTAGCCAAAATGAATTCATATCAGATAAACTATTGATCTACAAACCCCTTTCTTTCTTAGCTTTACATATCATCTCCCAAGTCTCAATTCATTCGATGAGGTCAAGGGAGATTGGCCTCCGGCCCATGCATCCAGTGCTACGGGGGGATCTACCGCCCTCCAACCTCGTCCCCATCGGTCTCAGATAGCAAAGGCAACTGTTTCTCCTCAGAGGTATTGTTCGCTTTGAAGGAAGTTTCATAGTCTCTTCCCAACACACGGTTTTGCCCCATAAAAGGTGCCTCTGAAGAGAAAGGAATAGCCTCCTTTCATTTAAGGAACAAACCTCCCTACTATCTAGTCGATGTGGGACTAAGTTCGGACCATTTATTCTCACAACTTAGCCCCCTAGTGGAGGGGTCTGTGCCGGGGTCAAGGGCTCTCAACGAAAGCACCATTGATGAGGTCAAGGGAGATCAGCCTCCGGCCCGCGCGTCCAGCGCTACGGGAGATCTGCCGCCCTCCGACCTCGTCCCCACCGGTCTCAGACAGCGGAGGCGACTGTTTCTCCTCAGAGATATTGTCCGCTTTAAAAAGGGTTTCATAGTCTCTTCCCAATACATGGTTTTACCCCACAAAAGGCGCCTCTGAAGAGAAAGAGGTAGCTCCCCTCTATTTAAGGAATAGATCTCTCTGCTATCTAGTCGATATGAGACTAAGTTCGGATCATTTATTCCCACAACATCACCAAACAACTGAAACCGCCAATTTTGTCTCTCTTTTTCCAAAGAAATTTTTGTCTCCATCCATCAATTTTTGCTTGGACCTATCTTGACATATAATATCTACACAATGCTGATAAGAAAACCTCAAGCAACGTAGGCCTACCTCCAGAAGATAGAAATCTGCCTTTTCGACTGGCTTATCTTTTTCTCAATTTTCTAATAGTGGCAGCCGTTTCTATAAAGATCTTTGTTACGTAGAAGCAGTCCCAAATAGCAAACAAATAAATAAGTTACCGCGACATTATCACTATTATATAACTTATAAAAAAGAAATAACCATGATGAATAGTTCTAGATTGGATAAGTCAAAAATTTTAGTTGATCTCATATATTCATGGACCCATCTAGTTAGTAGATTAAGTTTTTAGAATATAATGACTAGCTGGCTAACATGATATCAGAACCAGCATATACCTATTTGTTTTTACCATCATTCCCTTTCATAGATAACTGATAGTGAAATGGTGTGAAATATTAGCCCAAAGCATATCTACTTAATTTGGATAAGGTCATCCCTCAAGATAAGAAGATTAAAGAATGTTCCACAAAATGGTCAATCATGTCATGTTGACAAATAGCTTAATATTTGTGTTTTTTACAAGTGATAAGATTTTATTATTCTGTGCACCGCTATCGACAATGCTGCCGTGAAGAACAAGTTGTCTCTCGGTATGCATTCTGTTGGATTAAATATTGTCGACAAATGTACAAAGGAATTTCACATCTAGATCGCGTCATGGCTTTGCACATAATTGCTCTCACTTTTAATTTGGGTTGACTAAGATTCAATTTGAATTATGCTCGTTAGTCCCTTTGTATATATATCTCTCTCAACTTCGATCATTGATTTATATTCACCAAAGATAAAATAAAGTGTCAATCATCTTGTTTATTAAAAAAATTAAATTACAAAAATCCTCTTAAAATTTATATTTATTATACTTATATCCAGCAATTTGTAAAATTTACACTTACATCTAATTAAATTAACAGCATTAGTAAAATTGTTTAGCCCATATGAAAAATCGAAATTGCTCTTGGATGATGAGGAAGTACATATTTTCTTATATCTTTGGATTATTGTTGCACCACTTAAGATTATTTTGATTATTTTTGAATTTTTTTTGATATGGTATTTGGATTCAATCTAAAGTTAATGATTTTGACTAACATTTGTTAAGTTGTGTTAAAATATTTAATAAAAATAAATTTCATGAAGGTGGACACAGAGTTTTTAAATTATTAGATGTATGTGTAATTACTTCTAATCTCAAAAAAAAATATAATTTATTCAGGAAAAAAAAGAGCAATCCTTTGTAATAATACTTCTAGGAAATTTTGTTATGGTCAAGCAACTTATTCATATTGGTTGCACAACTTTGGTCAACATGTTCATCATTAAAGTTTTGCTTGGTTATGCTTTGTATGTTTGCATGATTGTTATGGAGGTCAAATCTCAATAATTGGATTAAAGAAAACGAACGGATATTTGATCTCTGTACTGATTTGGCCGGTTAAGAGTTTCCAAAATTTTATAAAAATTTAAGATGCCATCCTTCATATCCTGATACCTTGAAATATCCTCAGCAACTCAGCATCTGTTACCACCTGCCCCTCCATTCCTGATTCTTTCTCGCTTCTCCAACCCAAACCGATTACCAACCCAAAGGAGCTCGTTCATCCTCACCCAAAAACTTTTCCCCCCCACGTGGAGTCCACTAAAAAAAAAACTTGTAACCTCACATCTCTTCCCGAGTATTGCCCAACCAAACCACGGACTTGTTTGGTTCGTAGGATATGAAGAAGAAAAAGTGTGGTTAATATAAAAAATAAAAAATTGACGCAAATTTAATCAGAGTTTTTAAATAAAAAAGATAGAAAAATAGCTTTAATATCTAATAAGATTTCTATATTAAATGAAAAATAAAAGATCTATATAGAATATTGAAAAGTCGGATTTTCATTGCTCGAGAATTATGATAAATTTTTTTTCTAAAAATGCTCTTAAGTTTTTAGATAGAATAAGATAAGTTTTTTCTATTTATTAAAAGCAAAATAAATATTTTAAATAATATTTTTTAAAAAATAGATGTTAAATCAAATATATACTATTCTATAATAAGTCTTTTTTTTAATTGACCAACTAAATATATAAAAGCTATTTTTTAGGTATTATATATGTAAATATCAGCTTATCAAAACAAAAAAAAAAAATCTAGGAGGGAGAAAGTTTTTCTGTGAACCAATGGGTCCGGCATGAGTGGGCTTTCGAGGAGACGGTATTGACGAGGGTGGCGTGAAGCCGTGGTGGAGGAGCACTTGGCTAACTCCGCGACGGAGATGAGGGAACAAAAATCATATGGTGCGCGTACTATACTAGATTGTATAGTACGCGCTCCTATTTCAAGCCATGTCAGTATGGTATGCGAATCTAAAAAAAAAACGGAATTGAGAGGGTGGGGGGCACTTAAAAACGTGGGGCGCTCCGAGGACTCGAGGTGGAGTGTGGGGACTACCAATTTTTTTTGGAGATTCGCGTACCATATTGATGTGGCTGAAATAGGAGCACATACCATACGATCTAGTATGGTACACGCACCGTATCATTTTTTTTTTGTTCGGAATGAGGTGTCCCATGCTGGGGCTTGGCGAATAAGATCCCGACAGCTGAATTGACAGACACGTGTTGCCGCTGTCGGTGCCACGCTCCAGAGTGACGCCTGCTGCGGTAAACGAACTGACAGAAATAGCCTCACTGGAGAGAGAATGTTTGCTCCTACGGAACCAGCATTTATATTGGATAATATGATATATTATGAAATTTAGTGCACGAATCATTTGGATTAGAGCAATATTTTGGTATTTAACTCTATGAGTTGTAAAAACGATTCCTGGTTTCATCAACGGTAAGCTAGACGAAGCTTGCTATTAGAGGCCTTCTATTTAAACGTAATTATCCATCATTTCTTATTTTTGTGGTTGGTAAGTATCTGTTATGTAACCCCCCAAGTATAGCTGGTAGAAAACAGGATCTGCTATGAAGGTTGTCCCTAAGTATTGAGCCGGTTCAATAGAGTGAGCCAAGGAAAACACCTGAATTTACTAGGAGCGAGCTTTGAGTTTGCATAGGCATGAGGCAAATCTCCATTTGACCCCTCAAGAGCACAAGAACTGATACATGGAGGTGGCTGAGAAGGTGCCTAAACATCAACCTGATTTGAGAAACTTGTTTAATATGCCATCATCGTGGGAGACTGATCAAGATTCTTTCTTTGTTTCTCTTTGACCGCCAATCTTTGTTCCTAAATCAAAGAGAGTCGTAGTATCTCTGTATTATATATTTGGAATGTATACAAACTGTACCTACGGAAATTTCATTATGTTTGCTATCTATTCTCATTCCAAGAATTTTTGAAGGAGATCTTCCCGGCCAGTGGCAATCATAGCCATGGGAGGGGTAGGATAAGGAAAAAGCACTTTGTGATATCTTTCTCGTCATTCATTTCTCCATTCCTAAAAAAAAATGGTTGCATAAACAATTTCGAAATAAACAGCCCGTTGTGGAACTTTGATCATCCAATTTAGATTTGAAATCTGAACAAAGATCCACTCAAATATAGCCTAATCTCTCTCTCTCTCTCTCTCTCTCTCTCTCTCTCTCTCTCTATATATATATATATATATATATATATATATATATATATATATATAAACGTACATGCATGTATGTATATATATGCCTGTAACCAGCGGCTTGGCCGGCGTGAAGTTGGTGCAATCTTTGTTGACCCAGAAAATAAGAGAACTATGCAACTACATGTTTACCAACAAGAGTTTGTTTACAACTGCTACATAGATCATAAACACGAAAGGTTGACAGGCATGCAAATATGAGGCCTCTAAAGCAGGATTAATCTACCACATCATTACTGAAGAGCTTGAATTGGTTGGCATCAAGAACCAGCTTCCTTGTGGAGGAAAATGCACCCATGATACCGACTCCAGTGAAGACGACCATGATGGTGATGTTGAACCAGTAGATGAATGAGTGTCTTGGAGGTCTGAGAGCCACGTTGTATAGAAGCATAGGGAGTATGAAATCAAGGGGGATAAAACCGATGGCACCTATGACACCGACAATGTCACCAAAGAAGGGAAGCATTGCGGCCATGAATGCGCAAAATGACATGTACAGGGTTCGTAGGATTAATCTGGGGACAAGATTCCTTTTGGAGAACTTCCCTTCGTTCGTGTCAGCTGAGTTCTTCTCCATAATCTCATAAGCTACTTGGGAGTAGACCTGTAGATTTGATTAAATTTCCTGATATAAGTCCATAGTTCATGTCAATAACTAAAATATTAGAAACATCCAAAATCTAATTAGGTTGCTTCACAATTTAACCTAGGCCAGTAGTCTAAGCCATATCCCAACATTATAATTAAGTGGCCACAAATTTCACTAGGCTTGCCCTTTGCTTAGACCATCGACATCCTGAGGACTCTCACAAGTCACCGCTATAGAATTGTCACTGCCGAAAGATAAATGTATTTTCAGCAAATGACATGGATGCACATCATTTGAACAG
This sequence comes from Phoenix dactylifera, assembly GCF_009389715.1. Classification (NCBI taxonomy): domain Eukaryota; kingdom Viridiplantae; phylum Streptophyta; class Magnoliopsida; order Arecales; family Arecaceae; genus Phoenix; species Phoenix dactylifera. The sequence continues at coordinate 4,096,687 of NC_052395.1, read as the reverse complement.
TTATCTTTCAGTAAAATCATTTCAAGAAATTACCAACATTTTTTCATTTTAGAGCAAATGTTTCTCCCTCTATTTCTATATTTTTAGAAGACTCAAGTAGCACATATTGTGATGACGAAATTACGACATTTTACAAAACTTTCAAAAATGTTTACTATGTTTTATAGGGCTTAGGTAGAAAGGATTTACCCTATCATGAACAAAATAAGCTAAACGTATTGGTCAAAAACTTATTCAATTTTTTTCTCATAGTATTTTCCTTCTAATCATGAGTACCGGTATGGCAAAATTAGTGAAGTACCTGCAGTGTTGCATGACTTATAAAAATGTGATGTTTTTATTCTGCTCTATCATTTCTTCTCATTTCATCTGCTCCCTCATAGACCATTTATATTATTTAAAAAAAAAAGAATTGCATAATATGAAAATTTAGTGCACAGAGCAGGGAAGAATGTAAGAAACATGATTTTGGAACTAAAACCCCCTAAACATACCTTAATAAAACACCTTTTTTTTTTTGAGTTAGCATCTAGCTGTTATATGCTTACCAAGCCAATTGCAAGCAATTGAAGTAGTGCAAAGATAACTGCAAGTCCGAGTAGCCCTGTAGGAGCCAGAGAAGGTCCAGTGTCTGGCATTAGACTCTTGAGGACATTGGAGCTAACTTTGTTCCCAAATGCCCAGTATCCAGACACTGCTGCTGAGTAGAAGGTTACAGATATGACAGAATAACATAGTATCAGCCCTTTCACCATCTTCCCAGTGGCAGGAGGTGCCAATGTAGCCTGCAAATACCCTGTGGAGGTTATCATGAGAGGCCCAATCCTATCAAAATCTCAGATAATTAAAGTAGCAGGGCATTACCTGAATTTCTGGCAATATCCCATTGCCGAGAACAGAAGCCAAGATTGAAATGGATGTGAAGGCATTGAAGGATCGCTCAGACTTCGATGATGCCAGTGAATAGTCCTTTGGCGGGGCATTATCGGAGTAACCTGTTGATTATGAAGTAGATTACAACTTGTTTTAATATATAAAAGAGAAGGAAAGGAGACCCACCCATACTATAGATATCTATATCCCAATACTTGGGAACACAGCATGCAGGATTTGAACCCAGAACCTCTTGTTGCAGAGCAGAGGTGTCATAACTTACCAGAGAAAGATGTCCATAGTTTATCAAGTAGTTGATTTGTTGTCTGTACAAGTTTTATGAAAACAGGGAGAGACTTGTTTTTCATAAAACTCATGGATCAGCTTTTATGATCTGTCATTTTTTACAAAACCAATTTTATAGAAAGTAACCAAACAATCTTATAAATCTCAGACATTCTAGATTTTGTGGTGCTCATTTTAGTAAAATCGACAACCAAACAAACGCCAAATATAAGCATCTAGACTATTTCCATTGCATGATGCGAATGTTATTGTTCAGGGATTGAAATCCCACCCCTCTTTATGATAATTATGGTTAGAAATCAATTACAATGAATTTGCAATCTTTCTCATTTTTTTCATGCTTAGGCAAGGTGATAGAGCTACCATCCATCCTACATGTTTCCATATTAGGCTTGTTAGAAAAATCCAGCAGGATTGGGCTGGATTTCCTGTTGGATGATGTACTACACAATCTATTTAAGCAAGGCCCATATCAACCCAATTCCTCTCCCGCCCAAATCTTATGGGAGAAAAAAAGACCTCTATAAATCCTTTTTATTTTTTTTATCATGCAGTCTAGCAGGCCCATAGATGGGATTTAGGCCAAGACTAGGATGGGTCTTTAGAAGAAAAAAAAAGAGCTACTGCAGCCCAATCCCATTGGATTTCCCAAACAGGCCCTACTAGTGTTAGACTTCCCAGGTACTCCAGAAAGCAAGCACTCAGGTCTTTTGCATATGTTATAGTGATCATATCAGTATTTAACCATATCTCGGATGGCTTGGAAACCTGTGTTATAATGAAGTGGTATTAGAATCAAATACTCTCCCGCTATCTCAGAAGTTCCCTCACTCATCTTTTAGAACCTAATCCTATTATTATTTCCAGATATCTTATCGCTTCTGATGTTTCATTATGAGAAATACTATTATCATTTCAACTCGGTATTTCATAGAGATTATCACTCTCACTTGAAATAGGGCCCGAATTTAATTCAGGATTGTGAAACTCCCACTGTATGTTTCAAAAAAAAAAAGGAGAAAAGTTTACAGATTAGAATAAAGTATGCTTTATCAAAGTAAGGAATCCAATTCCTGTTATCCAAAGGTCAAGAAATGATGGGCATTAACAAGGTTGAAAACAACCGTGATGAGTGCATCCACCCAAGTCATATCCATTATTTAAGGGATATATATATATTTGTAGATTAGAAACACAGAGGAAGAAAAGGAGGTTAGATAGATTAAGAACCTGCATGAATGCAGCCAATGACCACAAGCAAAGTGTAGCCCAAGCTTAAAAGAAGCGAGGCCAAGTTGATATACCGGAGAGAGTGGAAAGATGGCATCTGAGAGAGGAGGACTAGCACTGCTGTAACCATCATGATGAAATGATAAAGTTTTAGGTGGCCATCGGGATAAACTTCCGAGTACATGATCTTCTCCAATCAACACAAGTAGCCCAAATTCCAGCAAAAGCGACCAAGATAATGTGAAATATGTTAGAACAGAAATGATGTTTGGGATGTTTATTTTGAAATTAAGCTACAAAATTATTGATACACATAAGTTGGACATAACAATAAGCATAACCATGATTACAGAGCTTTATCTCAATAACTATGGTGGCTTTAACTCCTCATTGCTAAATTGAGTAAGGTATAATTTCAAGTTATTTTATCATTTAGTATGATGCTCAATAAGGTTGATTAAAAAGTCAATTGAAGTTGGCCTACTTGATGTGAAAATTTATTTACACAAAAATTATATGGTTCTCACAATCCCTTGTGATAAATTTTAACAGCTGACCAGGTCACTGGGAACCAATAAAGAAGACAGTGACTAAAAAGATAATAGGGGATTTGCCAGTTAAATACTTTCTTCACTAAATTGTAATAATCTTGAGCATGACAATGGCGACACCCCTGTTAAAAAGGGTAATAAACAAAATTTGCAATAGCAGTTTTTGGTAAACATTCAGTATGATTTACTAGGAAAATCAAGTCAATTAGAGGAAGAGGATAATGGGTAGCCAAATCATATAAGTGCCTCACCTTAACTTCAATCCAAATATATCTAAGTGAAAATGATATGGAATCTATTACTTGAGTTGGACATTTTACTTCATACAGCTGTTTACATCAAGTCATACCAGTGGGTTGCTGGTGATAGCTTCCTAGTAGCCTAAATAACTGTTATGGTTGTTCTTCTTTGTGCAAATTCTCCTATGGTGTTTTTCTTAAATACTATATTTCATTTGGACAAATATTTACTTTTTAATTTGTGAAACTTTTTAGAAGTTACTGCACTTAAATTCCAGCTGGTTAATATTTTCCTCTAAAACCTCACAATGAAGTTGAACCAAGAACGTTCTATATGACTCTGCAGTTGATCACCATCTATACAGTTAGGGGAAATGACAACCACCTGCAATTATCCAAAATGATGACTGAATGCTAGCAAGCAATGTTACGTATCGGCTGGAAGCCAAACAAATTCATTTGCACAGGCTACACATGCCCTGGTCCGTAAGAACACAAAAGCTACAATTTTCAATTGTTCGAAGACCTTCCTGTCATTTTCTCGAGCTGTGCAAGCCCGTTTACTTTCCATCTCTTGAAGCATGAATCATATTAGAATGAATAATTTTACAGAGACCGAATATAGTAATGTTCCTAGCGATTCAAGTGTTTGCACATGATGACTAAGTCGGACCTTCTTTTTAATTAAAAAATAAGCAACAAGATGCGTGTGCAATTAGTCTCCTGAAGCAATATATCCACAAAGAAGTATTCATCCAGTAATGGAACTGCAAGATAGGTTTTACAAATGCCACAAAACAACAGAAGCAAGAAACAGAAATATATAGCAGTCATGGATTGAAACAGCCAGATGATATTATCATAAAAGAGGAACAGCAAGAAGGAATTTACACCATCTGGTAGCAATGATGTAATGCTTTCCAACTTGGCTTTCAATCCCTAGACGCACAAGATAGAAAACAACAAAAAAGTAATTCCAGTTTGCTGAAACCTACCTTGAGGCATTCCCCTGCAAGCAATAAGCACCCAATCCCAACTCCAGTATTGATGGTTGCCTGCACGCTCACAACAAAGTAGAACATCCATCCGGATCCTACAACACGAATGAATCTATTAGCCCTTAGCTAACAATTAGCTCATAGTTGAACAGGGTATTGATGACCGCACAATCAGGATTCTTTGTAATTGTACATGGTTGTTAAAATTCAAAGTTGTGATTTTTTGCACGGAAAAAAAAAACATAACTTTTTATACCATCATAAAATATAAATTTCTAATTTTAGTACTTTTTTCTGTATACATGATTTTCTCTTCCTCCATTTCGTTTAGGGAAATCTTCCTCTTTTTTCTTAACAACCATGCACCTTTTGAAACTATCCGTTCTCAAAATTCAAATATTTTTGAATGAAAAGAGTTTTTTTTTTTTGGAGTGGAAGGGGAAAAACTCGATCGAAAGAAGGTGAATCGGATCTTGATGTACCCAAGACATCGGACGCGAGTTCCCGGAATCGAATATGCCGGCGGCCTTGCCTCTCGCAGTGATCAAGAACCTTGGACATGAGAAGATACGCATAGAACGTGACCGCAGCCGCCGTCGTGAGTGACACCAGCCCCAGGATCCATCCCATACCCCTTAAAGCATATGGCAGGGTTAGTATTGTCGGACCGACGATGGCCGTCGTGAGATGAAAGCCGGCATGCCACCAAGTTCCTGTAAAAGAGATTTTTAGATAAGAAAAACGAGATTTTGGTGGGAACTCCAAAATGCGAACCAAACCTTTGGACTCGAGCACGAAGGCGGCGCCGGCATCGGCGAGGGCCGGGTTCTTGGGAGGGAAGCCCTGGGCTTCCTCGATGGCAGAGGAAACATGGGCGGATGGCGGTCCTTCTCCCATGGTCTTTGAGAACGACGCTCACGTTAGAGTTTTGGAGGAGGGGTGGAGCCAGTTGGAATTTACGTATGAAGAGAAGCGTCCATATTCCGCTCTTCGTGCCCGACAAGGGAGTGCAACAGCCGGCGGATGTACGTTTGTTTGTTAATTTGGGGGTGGGGGGCGAGGAGATGGCATAAGAAAGGAACCTGACGCGTGTAGAAGGAAGCCAAGAAAGGAGGATGGGGGGATTTGGGGTTTTGGGGTGTGTATGCGGGTGGGAGGGAACGATCCTGAGCACTCATCCGGTCCTCCAAATTGGTAGTCTTACCCCACCAAATCAGATTGATGGCCCCGGTAGTGGGACTCTAGAATGAGAAAGAAAATGAGCTAACTTCAAAGGTTAGAAGAAATTTTATTTTTATTTCGATTTCACCATCGCTGCTTTCTTGGAGGAGTCCTCGGATGGCTCTATCTAGGGCTCCAACCTCCCCTTGTGTCACCTGTCCCCCCCGGATCTGGTCTCCAGCCGCGCCGTCATCTCCGGCCGGTGATCTTGTGGGCCCCTCAAACAGCATTGTTGTTGGAATAATTGGGGGTTGGTAGCTGTCTCTGAATCATCAAAACGGACTTCAAGTCTAATTATTATTGTGTCTCTAAATCAGCCATTGATATAAAGAGAAAACAAATCTACAAAAGTTAAAGATTTAATTCGGGATCTTGATGAAACTCTTGACCAGAATTGGAATAGACTGGAGCGGAAATCGAAATGACCATATTTTCTAATATGTTTGGTTCATCACCAAAATCACAATTAGAATTAAAATAAAATTTAAATATTAGGAAAGTTTAGGGATTCCCAATGATCTTAACCTAGGCTTTGATAGTCTTCATGTTACAACTTTCAATGATCTTAAACCTAAGCTCTAAAACCACTCTGTCATGCTCCGAAACCAGTACTCGAGTCCGATACGCGACACAGCCGCACACTCTCTAGGACAGAACCCTAGAGAATATACAAGGTCTAAAAATATAATACAACCTCAATATCCATATCAACAATAATCTTAATTCATACCAAACAATAAAGTTGATCCAATTACAAAATTTGATCATCCAACCAGTATCAGTGTTGCAGGTTGCATAATACATGGCTATGGTTGAGATCACGGGTAAAGGAATGATTAGATAGAGCATCACTGATACTAGTTAGATGATTAAATTTTGTAATTGGATCAACTTTGTTATTTGGTATGAATTGAGATCATTGTTGATTACGGATATTGAGGTTGTATTGTATTTTTAGGCCTTGCATATTCTCTAGGCTCTGTCCTATGGAGTGTGCGGCCGTGTCGCATGCCGGATTCGGATACTGGGTTCGGAGCGTGATAGAATAGCCTTACGCAGTGAAACCAATGAAATTTTTTTATAAGTAGTTTCTACAGAACAAATAATATTTAACTCTCTCTCTCTCTCTCTCTCACGCGCGCGCTCACACTTCTGCACGTCAGATCAAACTTAGAGGCCTAATATCATGCGTTTAAAAAGGAATAGTTTGTGAAAGTATGACACAAATTCATTGCAATAGTTTCGAATGTGAGCATTGAATATGATTTTCTATCAAACACTAGTTGCATGCAAGGAGGTAGATGGAAATATGCCCATGACCTCTCACAATCAATCTCAGATTTCACGGCAATATGAATTCGAAAAAGTATATCTGGAAGAAGTTACTATGATTTCAAACATGGGATGATCGTGGGATCGGGGATAAAAAAATTGCATACTACCTGAACCGTACCATTTCTTTATCTCCCTTCTAGCTCATATATTAATGCTTAAATATTATGGCAACAAAATCAAAGCTACTACTACTTCTGACTAATAACTGCATCACTTATTTCACAGTCGAACGTTGCATTACTTTGCTTTTAATCTTTTGCATGACACATCCATCACTCCATGTCAGACAGTAGAAATAAATTGTGTAATAAAAGTGATCCACAAGCCAAGATCTAACAATCAATGTGCTCAAAGTACTCCATTAAACGAACAGAACAGATTCTAGCAACAAAAGATACATCCAGATCACATATTAGCAATCTTTATCAATATCATAAAACAAGACTGGATAGACTTGACAGAACTGGTTCTGAAAAACTGTGTATAACAAGATCACAAGCTCACTCCTTTTGTTCAGATGCAGAGAAATGAATGCATTTTGGATTCGTTCTCTCAGGAGGAATACCTCTGGCCTCCGTCATTCAGCACAATCTCCATTAGTAAATTGTTCCAGGTGTCTATTGGTCCGGGCAAGCACCAATGAAGGCAGTCATTCTGGGGTCTCTTGCTGATATCAGGATGGAGCTTCCTGTAAGGGCCTGGATGCCCATCAGGCCTCAGCAGCGAAAGATGGTAGCTATCGAGGAGCTTCAGGCGAGTCCCGTTCTCCGATCCAATTGTCGCTGCCTTCTCAAACTCCTCTATTTCCAGGCCTCGCATCATTGGGTCCACTGGATCGCCACTGAACTCACCTTCTTTGTAAGGCTCCGTCCTGTTGCAAACCCCTCCATTGTACCACTCCCCATACTCGAAGTGGTCCGGAGTCCAAGTCCTCAAGACAACGAGCGGCTTGTGGTGAGATGCGGTGATGAAGCGGAAAGCCAGTTCAAGGGCTTTCTGATAAGAGTAGTCCATTCCAAGTTCTCTGAAGTTCTTCCCTGGGCAGTTGTGGCAGCCAATGATGGTGCTGTTCTCCCAGAAAATAGTTGTCTTGAGAAACCACTGTCCACCGGACATGACTATGTAGTCATGCTTACCATATTGGCTTGTCCATGTATCGTCGAGGGCATCGAGATGAAGCTGAATATAATCATTTGAGTTCCCTGAATCTTTCAACTCGGCTTTGAGCAGAAAAGGAGCCCAGATTAATGCAAGAGTGAAGTTGTGGGATGAGAAATACCATGTCTTGGATTGAAATGTTTCATCATGGTAGATCTCAACAGCTTCTTCCACCTGAGGAACAGGATGCATCGACTTGTCAGTCAGTCACTCAGGTCTTCTGTAGGAAAACTAAACTATGAGTGTGTGTGCAGTTTAGATTATGAAACTAACCTTTGATCTTTCATGCTCTTTAACAAGCAAAGCCAACCATATTTTAACTTCCAAATTTTATACGGAGCAAACTAATTTGGCACTTGGAAAACCACCTTTATGAGATCGATGGGTGCATGCGATAGACATGAGAACAGATGAGGAGTATGAAATATCTAGATGTTGAAGATGTAGAGGAGGAAATATTTCATTAGGCAAATCAATATTTCTTTTTCCCAGCTGTTTCAATAGCCTGGTCTAGTATGATATAACTAATATCATTTATATATCCATTCCACCAGACTCATCTAACATCATTCTGAAAAGGCTTCATAATCTTTTTGCCAACAAATTCAAGAGGTCTAATGCGTGCAGGAGGACTAAGGCAAGAGTTTATCACCACCATTTTTTTCTAAAATTATATTTTCAGATAATCCTATAAAAATCAATTTATTTAACGAAATCCATAAGATGCACCTGAGAAAGAAGGCAAAGCAATGACTCGATCTGATTGCGGAAAATTGAATCACCAATGAATGCCAAAGATTTATTTCGCATGGCTTTCAAGAATTTCTCTGCATCAAAGGGAGGCAAGTCACAACCATAAGGCTTCCATCTCCAATAAAGGTACCCTCTGTCGGGCCGACCATTTGTCAAACAATCTTGATATGGATCTATATAGCTGCAGCTTGAATTGGTGTAACGCGGTCCTGAAGAATTAGGAATCCACTCCCCAGAAAATAGGTCGCATTGTTCTGCAGTACCATTCATCCAGGTTTCAAGTAATTATCAAACCAATACTTATTACTGAAAGTTCTATGAAAAGAAAGAACAAAGCTACAGAAACATACGGAGTTTGATCAGACAGCAGCTATGGCATTGTATTCATCCTACTTTCGATAAATCAAGGAAAATGCGCTCTAAGCCTATTCTATGCTGCTTGATGCTAGATCGGTATAAGTATTATCAAGTACAGATTGATTGGTGGCATTTTACAGATCCTTTTGAGGGTTGTTGTGGACTGTATTCCCCCTTCTTGTTTTATTTTTTGGGTGTTCTGGGGAGGGGTTGATATTTTTTGTTTTCACTTCTGAGGTTCACTGCTAGGACCTTCTTTCATGTATCACTTCATTAATTCAATGAAATGGTGATGACTGTTCACCATTTAGCTAAAAAAAAAAAAAACAGAAGTCGAGACATAAAACTGTCAAAATTCGTACCTTTTAGTGAATCCCCTTTTCTTAGATGCAATGCCATTTGTGGAAGTCGAGTATATGGGGCAACTGTGTTCTCCATTGAAGGGGAATCTGAAATTAACAAAGAGATCAGATGTAATGGGAAATGAAGACGTACAGACCAAATTAAATACTGAAATAATAATTCTCATTCTATTTGAGTCTTCACACTTATTCTAATAAAGGAAGACTTGATATCTGAATATCCTTCTGAAAGTATGATCTTAAACCGAGCATAATTGAGAAAAATGATTCATATAGCTGACCTCAACTAATTTGAGTTGAGTTGAGTATATATTTATCATTAAAATTTGGATATGAACTTCTCCTTTTTTCTGTAGCAAAAAAGCCATAGTTCGGACAACAAGAGAAAGGCAACCATTGAATTTCTTCATAAATGCTGTATTTCTCTCCTTTTTTGTTGAGAACAAGGCTGCTTCCAATCTAGGAGAGGTGCAACCAAAGGGCTGCAGCTCTATCAGCCCATAAATTCTCATTTTATAATTTGTCTTCCGCAATCATATTGCTTCATTATGTGGCACAATTCATGGTGCCAATTCAAAGTAAGCGATAAGATTATAGCACACAAACCGAGCAACTTTTTAAGTTTTGTTTGGAGTCACTCAAGCATTTTTTATAATTAGATATTGTAAAATTCCAAATCATTTTATATGTAGTATTTTTATAAGATTGCTATCACATGGTGCATATTACTAAAAAATGGATGGTCCAGTGCATGAAGCTTCTGTTATTGTAGATCTAAAGAGGTTTAGATGTACATGGCTTTATCACGGTGTGCAAAAAAGCTGTTTGCAAGTTTTGAACCCTCTCCAAGTCTCAGTGAAGCAATTAATCATACCATTGCACCAAGGCTTACCCTCCATTCCTATAAATTATTAACTACATCTTTGATATTTGATTATTCCACTTTAATTACTTAGAATCTAAACCATTCACGATCATCAGCCTCGCATATCCTATAATCACAAACATTATAAGAAAAATGTAACTATTCTTTGTTAATAAATATTTAGAGAACCCATGAAAAATTTTAGGAGTCGCTTTTTCTGTAAAATAGTCCCCCCAGGAGCTCCTTTTCCCCCAGCATTTATTTACATGTTTCCAAGATCCATCTTCTGAAAAACACAAACATAAAAATATGCAATATAATCACTCTTTGTTATTTGCAACTCAAAAAGCCTAAAACTGAATAAATTTCCCTGCCATAAAGCAAAATACCAAGAAAGCACTTGATTTTCAAGAATTGCAAGTCCTTTCTTTTTTTAAAAAAATCCCAAATTTATCAGTCTCCCTCTCTTTCAAGAAAACCATAGCACCCACTAGTTCTTTTAAAATTATGCGAAATGAAGCCTGAAGTGTTTTTTTTGCTTTATTCCTTCCAGTAATCATTCAGAGATTTCATCAAGATTTCTTATTTCTTCTTATTTTTCTAAAAGGAATGAAGAAAATCTTGTTACCTCTCTGCAAGTTCCCACCTTTAGGTGCCGGCATCTCCGAGGCAGGGAAGCTGGAGAAGACAAAGAAGCCGGTGGGATCCGAGAAGAGGAGGCGGTAGGAGAAGGCCAGGAGGAGGGCAGAGCCAAAGACCTTGATGAGAAAGTTGCCGACTCTCTTATGAGGGGAAGGGATTGGCTCCATGTCCGTTTTCATGTCCTTCCCCATTGCTATAGCTCTGTTCTCAGAGTACAGGGGAAGGAACAGGGAATGGAGGAGGCGGAGGAGAAGGAGAGGACTGCACCAACGGAGAGAGGATGAGGGGGTGTTTATAAAGAGAAGAGGGAGGAGAAGAGGTGGGAGCCGACGCCTTTCTGGGTAGAATAATTAACTGAGAAGAAGAACCCGAGGACCAATGCAGAGAAGAGTAAACAGAGTGGAGATGGATGATCGGCAGAAAACTGCCACTCTTTTGCCTCACCATTCTAACTATCTATGGTTGGTAAGGTGATGGTCCGACCAAGAGAGAGTGAGAGAGTAGCACTCACCTTTCATGAACAACCCATGTTTAAATTGAATGATGATGGACTTGCAGTCAGTTCTACTTCTACATGGCTCGGTGATTATGTTTTTTTCTTGACATCGGATGCCTTGAAGCATTGATTGAAGATAGCATCTTATAAATCTAAGAAAGACGAGCACACGGACAAAAGCCTGATGCATGATTTCTCATTCATTTGCTCTAACCACGGAGATTCCAATGCATTATTACGTTACTTTTCGGCCAGCATTGATAGCGCAGAGGAAAAGTTGGTTTCCTACGTAATGTTTTGGGGGAGGGTGATAGCCTGCCTGTCACTTATACATGCACGGTTAGAGTGAGCATTATTTCATGACTCACCCCCAAGCATTTCAATTTCCTATCTATTAAATGTTTATGCTTACTATAGCTTGAGGCCAGCTTACCCCTTTAAAAAAAATAATAATAAAATATTTTAATCAAATGTCGAGCCGCCAAATTATGGCATTCGAAAATTTAGCTTACGATTTGACGAATCTTCCTTTTAGATCCCATGTAACCCTATCTATGAAGACCAAAATGATCACATCAGATCTAATGAGTTACATAGTTTTGGTGCCAATAGTCTCTCTTTAAATCTATTTTTTAAAAAAAAATTAGAACGGGCTGTCCTCCCTTCTCTTTTTTTTTTCTATTTGTATTTTCAGAATAATAATAAACTTTTTTTTTTGGTAAATATAAACTAATGTTCTTGGAGCTGGATCTTTTTCTTGAAAGAATGTTTAATAGCAACATGAAATAACGTCATGCATGAACCACAAGCACTATAGTTAGCTTCCACAGCATGCACAAAAATAGGCGTGGCCACTGCCAAATATCGGTGGCGATGGCAAACATGGTCATCAAGGTGTGGCGAACAAAGGGATAGGTGATATTAGAAACCTAATCCACCGATCATCAACTTCTACATCAAACCAGCGAATCGAGCAGCGACCGGGGCGGCAAACTTTAGCAGTTTTCATCTTATAATTCACTTTGCAATAGTGATATCAAATATGTAAACCAACGACAAATAACCAAGTCAAATTCTAGGAAACTCCTGGCAATCTCAGTTATCCTTGTCCTACAATCCTTACCTGAGATCCATGCCCCTTAGGAAGTTTACAGGCAAGTCGTGTCTTAAAAGCCATGCACACAAACCTGGAGAACTGGCTTTCTTAAGGTACATTGATTCTAACATCAGATTAACGTTCCTAGCTAGTGTTTTACTCGTGACATTTGCAGAGTACTGTTATTGATGGCTGTGTTCGGGTACTAAACACCGCCATGAATATTTTACTAAAACCTTCCATCAGCCACTGCCCAATCTAGCTAGCCTGGCAATGGCGGCAAAGAGAAGTTTCGAGCGCAAACAGGAGAATTTGAAAATGGTTCGCCAACAATATCATGTACTGATACACGCGTCCACCTTTAGAGACAAACAGGATAATTATGTAGACTTTCTTGATTAAGGAGGATTCTCAGATCGATGTACACTACTTTAGCGATTACGAACAGAAAAAGCGAGATTCGCCATATCAAAAAGTCGAATTGCATGCCAAACTTTTGAAGGCCATAATTTAGTCATAGAGACAGTGCCCCCAACAAACGATCCAAATTCCATCATTTGCAGCCTAAAATAGGTCGGTCAAATCAAAAATGTTCTTTTTTGGTAAAACTTTGACTTTCTCTATCCAAGAAGAATCAAGCGGAGCGACAGAAAATAGAGTTGATATAAAAGTCGAAATCTAACTTCTCAAAATTATTAGCTTTTTCAAAAAAGCATGTTGAAGAAAATCTTTCTTCTCTCCGATCGAATCATTTCTTTTCTTGGCTAAACAAGGGAGCTTTAAAGAATAGATCTATTGGAGACTCAGGTGAATCCTGATTTATAACAAAACTAACAAATGTTTCTGCCCACAAGATCAGTAGCCTCCCATATATGACAAAAGAGAGCATCCAAAGTGCAATGAGTGGCGTTTAATCAATATACACGCCGTGTCATGCCTGCAATTACTTTCCATTTATTCAAGGTCTGTTGACAGCTTGGTGTCCATTATGGATCTCAGACTGCAGCCCTGTATGAATGCTTGAGAACAAAAAGTTCCAAAACGTTTGAGCAAATCATGACTTGTCTCTTAGCAATTATCTCCCACAAATGCATGAGGCCTATCATATCTATACCTAAAATTTGCTTCGAGTTTTTGCTGCCATCTTCGATACATCTGCTCATTTTCATATCGATATTGTCAATCACATGTGAAAGGATAAGCTTTTGGACAAGGAAAACATCTTCCTGAGCATATTGTTGAAGAACTTGTCGACAAGTAATTTATGAATACATAACTACAGTCATCAATCTCTAGATTGAAAATAGATATAAAAAGGGATGTGTAGAGACTACAATGTTTCACCATCTGTGGATAAAGTTGGAGAAAGTAAGGGCTCGATTGTCAATACAATACACCTAGTTAAGTTATTTAAACGTATTAATCCCTATCTTACAGTAAGCAACTAAGAGCAATGAAAAATTGCTATATGGACCCATTTATATAACCAAACCCATGTGGCATATGTGGTGAACTGAATTGTAAGCCAACTAAGGCCTATTTGGGAGAGCTTTTGGAGGACCAAAAAGCACTTTCTGGTCCTCCAAAAGTACTTTTAGATAAAAAATATTTTTAGTAAAATTTTCAGAAAGCTGTTTCAGCTTTTTCGGGCAGCTGAAACAGCTTTTGGGAGAAGCTCCAATTTGGAGCTTTCCGAAAATGTTGTTTTCAATTTTATCAGAAAGCTGTATTTTTGACAAAAATGCCCATATTAAAATATAATAATTACATAGTTTATCCCTTTATTATGAAAAATTAATTTATACTAATAATTATAATATTTTATACCTTTATTATTGTACTATACTATAAATATAATATCTTATTATATTATATCATAATACATTAATATATTATGTTAAATAATTTAATATTATGTTATATTATGAAAAATTAATTTATACTAATAATTATAATATTTTATACCTTTATTATTGTACTATACTATAAATATAATATCATAATACGTTACATCATAATACATTAATATGTTATTTTAAATAATTTAATATCAAGTTATATTATGAAAAATTAATTTATACTAATAATTATAATATTTTATACCTTTATTATTGTATTATACTATAAATATAATGTTATAATACGTTATATCATAATACATTAATATGTTATTTTAAATAATTTAATATTATGTTATATTACGAAAAATTAATTTTTACTAATAATTATAATATTTTATATCTTTATTATTGTATTACGAGAAACCTGGTACAACTCCAGCCTTTGCTCAACGTCGATTGAAGTTAGGCAAGGGTGATCTATTTATATCCTAACAACCCGAACATGCCTTTAAACGGGCTCCAGCAGAAAGGATCAATCTCGCCATAGAGGAAATCAGAAATCTTTTCATACTGGGGCTATAAATATTAGATTATATTACATTACATTATAATACATTAATATGTTATTTTAAATAATTTAATATTATATTATATTATGAAAAATTAATTTATACTAATAATTATAATATTTTATACCTTTATTATTGTATTGTGCTATAAATATAATATATATTATATTATATCATAATACATTAATATGTTATGTTAAATAATTTAATATTATGTTATATTATCAAAAATTAATTTACTCTAATAATTATATACTATTATGCTATATTATAATAATATTATTTTATATTACAATAATATTATACTATATCGTATATTTATATATTAATATATGTTATGTTTTATTATGTTCTGTTGTATAATACTATGCAATGTCCTTTATGGTAATTTTGTCATATAAAAATACTTTCTCAGTTTGTTTACCAAATATATGTTAAAGTGCCACAGCACTTTATAAATGTAGTTACCAAACAGCAAACAGCTTTTTATAACAGCTCTACTTCAGACAGCTCTACTTCCAACAGCTCTACTGTCAACAGCTCTTCCAAACAGGGCCTAAGTGCTTTATTTGGATCAATCGAAGAGTATCACTGAAGGGAAAATCTTTTTCATTTTTGCTCCCCATCTCCTTCCCTTCTATCCGGGAAGAGAGTTCTCTTTATTCTCAGTCTTTCCTAGAATCATGGATTTGGATCTGAGATGAAGATACTACCGATACTCTTCAAAACTTCTCTCGTAAAGCAATAGTCACAAATATTTTTCTTACCAATTAGAAGAAAGAATTTGTTTGACATAGCAAAAGAATTCTTTTTCTTTGGTCGAACCAGATTTATTAAATAAATCTAGTAAAAATGCATCCATATGAATTATAAAACAAAATATACAAAAAATCTAAAGAAATATCCGATGTACCAAAGCAAAGAGTGGTTTCCCTATGATTGGCTACATATATCAGAATCCAATCAACCATACTATTAGCCTCTCTATTACTATTACCTTGAATAATACCAACTCCTCTTAATCCACTGCATCTCCCAAAAATATAAGCAGCTAGCTTCATTAAAGTGGTGCCAAGGAAAGATTTGTTCATTGTCGATGATGAGTTTGGTAACACTGACACTAACAGGTTAAAGCCATACCAATATTCTGGCAAAACACTTCTACTTAAAAGTTAGAGCAGTTTGATTTATATTAGAATATTAAGCTCCACATTACATTGAAGGATAGCCAAGTTTCTCAACAAAAATAGAAATTCTGTTTCAAGTAGAGAGCATCTTAAATTTAGCTAGTAGTCATTTTGATAAACCAATGTCTCAGTGCGAGACTATCCACCCTCGCATAAGAGAGATTCCGAAAGACATCATTGTATTCAAAACAAAAACAAATGAACAATGAAACCTGCTTTTATAAATTGCAAGCCGGCTATTCTGACCTCATGGTATTGCAGCAAAAGAACAAAAGAAGATGATAATTTTAGCAGGGCAATGGCGCGTTGAAGATGAGAAAGTGCCGCAACTAGATCTGATGAGAATGGCAAAATTGTCTGGATAGCCTCTGAATCAAATCTAACAACCAGAGCTTTGCATTGAATTGTATTAGTGAAATTACCTTTATCGCTAGTACTCAAAAGCTTCATGTAGTTTCTCCCTTGTATTGGAACCTTCATGGGGTGCTCTAATAAGTCAAAGCAGCTAAGCAATCACTCTTGGAACCCGCATACCAAATCCACGTTTCATTTTCTCAACTCTGATCAATCACAAGGACAGAATTTATTGAAAGATTCAAGGAATAAAATATGTTGACCAACCAAACAACTCCAATGAATTAGATAAATTCTTCTTATGAAGATGCATTTTTCAGCAATCAGCAAGTAAAAAACTGGTGGATTATAAGTAGTAACATTCAGAGTAGAACATATGCAGCAGCATGCAGCACAACTTCTCATCAATGGCCATTCAAGAAACATGAGATGATAAGTCTTTTCAAAAGAACTTAATTACTAAATCACCAAGGCCTGATGTTCATAAATCAGCTGCAAGACAGTTTTTAGCATCTCCTTACAGTGGCTGATTATTAAACGAGACTAAAAGTGCATATGTTTTAGTGAATGCAACTTCTCATATGGTATATACACTTGCAAATTATACAATCAGACAAGCACGGCCAATGCTAGCGATCCACGGACATTCAGATTCATAAATTGAAGAAAGTAATACATGTAGGGAGAACATATAATTAAATAAATGGCATGATACGTCTACAGCACAGTAGGCTCTTATACTATTTTGAATACTATGATACCAGATGGATCACAAACCAGAGTTCTCCATTGGAACGACAGACTGAACATGCACTGATAAGGAAGGTAGAATCACAGAAAATTTTGAACAGAATTAGAAGGATAGGGGCCAATGTGCTGGTTTATAGGATGAGCCAATGTGCCATAAGCTTCCGTAACTATACAAGGTTTTTACTTAGCAGGCTCAGCTTTGAGAGGTAGGCCAGTTAATGAGTTTAAAAATTGCAACTCATCATGATTCGATTTTCCCTTTAAAAGTTTGGGAATCAAAGGATATATAAGCTAATGGAATTGGCCTGAGGGCTTGCCAGACAGCTGCTTCCAACATCACCATTGAGATTGTGAATGCAAAGAGGGCTAAGCTCAGCCATTTGCTAAATATTTGTGTAGTTGATTGTGGATTTCCACATTAAAAATCCATACTAGATTGTGGATGGATAACAAACGGCATGCCACAACCCTAACAACTTAAAAAAAGAAAAAGAATTCCTAGGAAATACTGAAATCAGCGGTGGAGGAATACAACTTAGGAGGTTGATGATGTGGGTTGGAGGTGGATGGAACTAGCAGAAAGGCTCACAGAGTCAATGAACAGAAATAAAGACTAGAAGGAGGAAACAATGGAATGCCATAGGCTAATGATGCTAGGGGTGAACAAGCTGGCAATGCTAATAATAGATGAGCCAGCACATCCATTGGAAGACTATGATGCAAGTCAAAAGACGGCCATGGCACATGAGACAGATGCATCAGTAGTTGGTCTCAACTTGCTTGGGTGCACAGAAACACGGACAGCTTGGAAACATTCACTGGCTGGAAACAAGGTGGCACCAAGAACGAACATAAGAATGAATGGAATCAAGGAGTTTCATAATGCTTAAAAAAATATATGAAAAACTAAAAATTGAAAATGTAAATTTTAATTTTGAGAGAAAAGTAAAAATGCTACAATAGCATGTAGCACTTGGACAATCCAATGATTCATTCAAGAAGACTGTCAAAGAAAGGAAAGCAGAGCTGACATGTCAAATATTATATATGGGATAGACAGTAAAACCACGGAAAGTGGTCAACCATGGTAGGCATAGCTGTTAACCAAGGCAAAATATTTGAGGCAATGAACCCTAAAATGTCGAGTACATGTAAGAATAGAAGGGAAAAACATTGACTACAGAACAAAAAAATATGGACCTCTGCAACAGTGTTTGCACCTGCAAAAGCCCCAAGAAAGGTCAAAGAAGTTTAAAAAAAAAATGCAAGTAAAAGTCCACCACTGATTAAAAATTGAGTCCCACATTATGTTAAAGAATGTATCCAGATACCACAACAGAAAGGTAGGTAAACACTTCAAAACTCACTATCAGAGCTTGACCCTTTCATCCTTAATCTTGTTTAACTCCTCTTTGACATTAAGAGGCCCTTTAAACTTTCATTAACTCAATTTAATTGGATCTTTCAAGATACATGCATACAGGAACTTAACAATCTAGCCAGATTGATTTTCAGCCTTACCTACTGCATCTTTATATCTACAAAACCTATTCCTTGGATGCATCGTCAATAGTCTTTTCCCTACTATTTTGAGGTGAGTGCAAGTGCTGACAGTCTCAAAGAAGCTGCAGTAGCAACCCTAGAGGCACCTAGCAACTTGTAGTCCTTCCCACCAATTGTAGCATGATATGGAAAAATGAAGTAGCAGTACACATGATAAATCAAAGCTTGTTTCGTAAAGTCATAGTAACTTCAAATGTCATTTTCTTGTTTGGCAAGTGCACAGCATATGGTTGAGCAGTTATGATAAAAGAAATAAGGATTTGCTAAAATCTTCACAGGCTGCCACAACATTGATTACAATAGTTGAAAAATCTTAGACAATCATGTTCATGAGATCAATCTTTATATTACATTTCAATGTCAGATCATTGTAAGATTGATGGCAGTGATGGAACCACATATGGTTTCATGCAAACACTTCAAACTGTTCTTTATATCAAGGATTTTTATTTGTAAAGTTCTCTCATGACTCAATTGTCATCCAATATTTTATGCTTCATATCATACTAGCATCAACTCACAAAAACTTTTATTCAGTTTCAGGAAAAGGCTTTAAATTGTCTTTTATATCAAGGATTTTCATTTGTAAATGAACAGAAACACTTAGCTGAAAGTTCTCCCATGCTTTAATTGTTATCCAATATTTTATGCTTTCTATACCTGGTAGCCATCAACTCAGGAAATCTTTTAAGGGGTCTCATTTGTTGTTTAAAAGTTATGTTCGCTGGGCTTCTACATATTGCTAAAAGAGCAGAAAAATAGCCTAGCATGTAAAAGGAAGAAAAACGCAAGAAATTATTCTAAATATGTTGCTAACATATTTTTAATCAACTATTCACCACATAACAAAGCTGAGTATGTGTTACTGGAAAAGAAACTCACGTTGGAGCAAGCCTGCCAAGACTATCAAGCTCCTCACCCGAGGCTTCATCAAAAACCTTTCCTGAAATCTCAATAATATAAGACCGACCAGCATTAGGCGAAAGTCCTCTACTAACCAGCAAATCCAAGTCCCTCTGATGAAGCTCTCTCCCATTTGCAATAACTCCAGTATTCCCACCAGCACAATATTTAGGCATAGGATAATTGAATTCTTCAATGAATGGCTGCAAAATCAAGCATTTTATCAATAAATCCAGTAATTGAATGCTACTACAGTTATTCAGAATTAGTTGCCCTTACAGGAATTATGCCAAGGCATGGATGTCCGATGACACCCCAAAATCCAGCACGGTAATCATACCTGAATCACAAGGGGAGCAGAACATGTTATCTTGGAAAAAGAATAACTAGATAACATATGAGTTGCAGTACAATCTACATAACATCTCCTAAATCATAATTACAGCATGTAGAATAACTCAAAGGTGTTTTCTCAATGACCCTAAATTTAATCTGGTATTTGGTCAGTTGTCATGGATAAAGAAAGGATGGACTAGTGCACGAGGGTACCATCATTGCGGGGTCTGGGAAGGGTCAGATATATGCAGCCTTAGCCCTATGTGCGGAGAGGCTGTTTCTGTGTTCTAACTCATGACCACGAGGTCACAATTGAGCAGCCTTACCGTTGCGCCAAGGCTCAAAATGGAAGACAACCTTATTGTTGTCATGGATAAAACATATACAATATCAAGATGTTTCTTGCTTAGCTTAAAAGCTTAAACAATACCAATGCAAAAACTGATGTATGCAATCTGTATATCAGTGTCTCAATGTTTGCTATTTCTACAGATATTATATGTTCGATCTCAAGACCTAGAAGTTTTTTAAACTACTTCCTAAAGATGGGTTGTTTCTAAGACATGCTTTCAAGATTATATGCTGCACACATGCATTACAACACACATCATCAGACGAGTCATTGATTAAAAAAGAATTAATGTACTAAGCTGGTCGATAAAACCTTGCATCTCAGTGCAGATAAATTGCATGCCCTACAAGGGAACCAGTAACATACCAATATTCTCCAGGATACACTGGTCCAGCTAGCTTTTCAGCCTTCTTAACCAAATGATCAGAAATAGGATGGCCATTAACTGAAACTTTTGATCTATCATCCTTCACTGACTGATTAAATAGAGAGATATCTTTGAAGGTCTTCTTTATAAGGCCAGCAAAGAATGAATCATCATCCTTGCCGATCCTATGCTGATATTCATCTCTTCTTACTTCCCAAGAATCTTGAGATAAATCAGGATTTGGGTACTCATCAACTGGCAAATCAATCTCAGTTGCTGCTTGTACATCTTTTACAGAGTTTTGCAAAAAATTTCCATTAAAAGATACAATCTTCTCTTGATTATAGCGTCTACTGGTGCTTCCCTTTCCAGAGTCATACGTTACCTCATTACATAATGGGTGCGCCAAATGCTCACGAAGTTGTAGACCTGGAACATCTGAAGTCACTTCATCCTCAAAGGGAAGTTCTGTAAAGCTGGGCACATCTCTCTGACAAATCTTACTGTCTGGACTCTCCACATCCTCGGACCTATTGGAAGATGTGGAGAGCCCCTGCATTTTCTCTGGATCACTAAAGTTTAGGTCATATTTTTTTCCAGTCATTTCATGACTTGATGTAGGAGGAGAAACTAGATTCTCAACCATAGACTGGATGTTATAGCCTGAGCTATCATAATCTTCAGAGTAAGAAGTATCAGGATGTCCACTGGCATGGCCTTGAGAGGGAAAATCCTCATTAAACCCATCATTAGAACCGTTATTGATCATAACTGCAGGCATGGCTGGTGGGGGGGCAGAAGTAACAAGTCTTTTCCCATCAAGTTCTAATGATATTACCTGAGAGCATGACCCACAGCGCAACTTAAAACATTTCTCTACCGTAAGCTTAAGTTTTTGAGGTAGCAGCAGCAATTCAAAACAACTACAGCAAACTACAAAAGGAGCAGCACCAGCTTTGGGTTGACAATGACGCCTATCCGTCTTGCCAGGAAACATAGCCCTTTGTTGTGGCTGTGGCTCGTAAGAATACAAGGATGAGTTGCCATATGTTGGATTGTAACTTCGTGAACCAGACACAGATGAACCATCCGCAGGGTAAAACCCATGATTGTTTACAAGATAAGGAACCCTCCTATTATTGATACAAGCAGGAGGAGCCTGTGCAGGCAGCATCTGGTGTTTGTTGTAGCAGAGCACACAGGAGCAGGCAGGTTGCGGGTAAAACCCTTCATGATGATAAGAGATTACAGGATCTAGATCAAGATGTCCACAGGGGCAGTTGCAAATTGCTCTTTCTGGGTACTGAACATGGCAGTGGTAAGAAGCCCTCCCAAGTGTTTGTGACACAAATGGCTCTCCATATCCAGGATAAAAGTTTGGCAGCCCTGTACTGTATCCATTTGGTGGACAAGGATGCAGACTAGATTTTTGATTCAATGATGATGAGCCATCAGGAAACCAAGTACCATGGCCTTGACGAACATAAGAAGAAGAGGCTTCCCTTCTGTTCTTCGGCATCCTTTCTTTTGGTCTGTCCACAACCTCGCAAGACCGACGAAGCTGATCTCTTAATTCATCAAGCTTTCTCAGAAGCTGTGCAGGATCTTGCTCGAGATGCTCAGCTTTGTCGGGGCCTTCCCTGTTCTGCTTCATGGCTGGGCCACCATTACCATATCCGTGAGTAAGTTTCATTTGCTGGATGGATGGGCCTTCACCGGCAAAAGGAGCAACTGGAACACCATCTATCTGATCCCTCGGCAACCCACAAATGACGGAAGCCCTGCACTTCTCTTCGCCCATAGGTACTTGTGTCTGCTGAGCTCTGTGATACCGATCGGTATACTGAACATCCAGCTTTTCTTTAACCAATTCATCCACATTGGAGGCACGGTTGGTGACCTGAGCTCTAGGGGGGCCACAGCATATACTGTATCTGTCCCTTATCCCACTTCCTGAGGGTGGACCATGTAAGCTTGAGCCGTTGGGTTTTGGTGAAACATCCCTGTTTTCAGTTATGGACGCAGAGCCATGAATAGAATTTGCTCCTGAATTGAGGAGCATCTTTTCTTCTCTTCTAAACCCAAACTCTATGCTTTCTCGATCAGTCTCAGAACCAGAGTCGGGATTAACACCTTTCTTCTCCCAACAGCTCTCTGTCTCTGAATTATCAAAACATTTCACATCTCCTCCATCCGATCTTTCTGATGAATAATCTGTCACTGGATTTCGTTTCTTTGCTGTATTACCAGGAGATCAAAACAAGAGAAAATTACAGCAACGACAACAACCAAAAAAAAGGAAAGAAAAAAACTTCTTTTCCAGTTTTTTAGAGAAAATCACCTAACGTGTTGAAAATTAGATCTAAAAAAAAAAAAAAAAGCCCAAACAGAGGAAGGAACTAATCTTTCTTAGGAAAAACAAAACTTTTTCAGAAGGAAAAATGACGAGCAATATCAAAAAGAAAAGAGATTAGAAAACCGAAAACCTACCTTGCAGGGTAGCACTGCAACCACCGCATCTATAGACCGTAAAATTGGGGAGCTCCGGAAGAAGCTTATCGCACTTAGGGCAACGCACCAATCGAACCTTCACTCCTACCCCTTCCGCCATTCTCGCCGGAAGGGGAAGTAAAACAAAAAGATCTACAAAAGCTTCACGGGCTCCAAAGGAAAAGGACAAAAAAAGAAAACACACACCTCGAAACCCTTGCAGGAAGCGAGCGGAACCCCTCTCAGCTCAATCAAACTTAAATCCTCATCCAATGCCGCATTTTTCTTCGCCAAAGTTCAAGAAAGCAAAAGAAACGAACGAAAAGATCTCGCCTTTACTACATTCTACCGCACCAAGCCCTAAAAATCACCATCTGTCGCCATTTTTGGACCTCCAAGGACGGCAACAAGATGAGAAGAGCCTGGGCTACATTTCCGATCGCAGGTTTTCTCTTCCCTATTTCTTGTATTCTTTATGCTTCTTGGAACCTTTGGAATGGTTCGGGGGAAAAGGAAAAGGAGAAGAGAAAAGAGAGGAGAGAGAAGGTTTAGAAGGAGAACGTTGGGAAGGGTAGTGGGAGAGGTGGGAGGGCTTTTTCTTCCGCTACCCGCCAGATTTTTCATTCACTCGGCGAGTCGGAGACGACTCGGAGGAGAACCAGATGGAAAACTCGTCGATTAATTGGCGTAGTGGCTTCTGTTTTTATTTTCTTTTCTCCCCATTGATTGGTCCCATTGATCGGTGGACATATGCTCTTTGATGGCGGCGGTGGTGTGGAATTTGTCAACCATGACCCAGAGGCTAAATTGACGATGACTGATGGCCGGCAGATTTTTGACCAGTTCGTCCTGGGTGCTAAGCTCAGATCAATATAGAAAAATATCATCTGTACGAGATATATACTAAGAACGGACCGCATTTTTCTTGAAGAGACTGCCACAATGATTAAGTGAATTCAAAGCTAAAGACACTAGCTAGTGGGATGCAGCTGCTCCACATCTGCAGTATATTGGACGAGTCTTCTTCTATGGGGCTACACATGTCTACAAGAACGTAGACAGTGCTGCAGACTGAATGACATCTTATGCGACATTCCGAAAATTTTATTTGGGAGAACTATGTATCTGTCCCTTTTCCCTTTCACTTTGTACTTTTTTTTCTAATTTCATGGGCTACATCTACACCTGAAGTGTGTGAGTTCCTGTTGTATCAAAAACAAATTAAAAAAAAAAAAAAAGGACATCTGCACTCTTTGGGTATATAATAACCAGCAATTAATTAATTAATTTACTGTCGACATCACATAAATCAATTTATATTTGTTCTTTTACTCAAAAACAAAAAAAAAATGAAAAGTGAATTTATTTGATATGAATGATTGTTATGAAAGCACTAAGAATATAATTGGTAAATTTAACTCTCGAACCTATGGGTTTGATTCATGTGTTAATTTAGGACTGTTTGGTTTATAGAAGAAGGAGAGAAAGTATGGTCTAAAAAAAACAAAAAAAAAATCTCTTATTTGATTGGAGTTTTCAAATAAAAAAATAAAAAATAATATTTTTATAAAAATAAGATTTTCATATTTTATGAAAATAAAAAATTTATGGAGGACATGAAAAAACTACTTTTCCACCGACTGAAAATTGAGGTCTTTTTTTCCAAAAGTATTCTTAAGCCATCCAAATTTATTGATAAAGTCTTTCCATTTATTAAGAGTATAATAGGTATTTCATATAATTTTTCTACAAAAGTAAATGCTAAACCAAATATAAGCCACTTTAGTGGAATATACCATTTTTTCATAATCAACCAAACGTGCCAAAACTAGAAATTATCTTTCGAGAAAAAACATTCTAGGGAAAAAAAATTCTTCCTGCGTACCAGACGACTCCTTAAAATGAGAATTGGTTAGGTTTTGTTTTTACCCCTCTTACATATCAAAAAAAATAATGATTAGTAATTATTATGTATTATTACAATAAAAATACTAATTAATAAAAGAGCATTTGCATAAGCCAATGTTTATGGAATAAAATTATCTTTTTGTAAAGGTTGAAGCTAAGAATTGTTATTTTTTGATCAATGCTATTAAATGATGGTTGTTATTCCTGTTGTATAAAATCTATAATAATGGAATCAACAATCAGATGATGATTGTTTTTTCAATATTGATGTATAACATGGGGAATCTCTACCAAATTGCGATGACAACAACCATGAAGTTATTAGAACTGTCCATTCAAATGTTGGATATGGGAGCTCAAGAAAGATGGCTCAAAGGCCCCATGGCTCTTTCATCTGCATCAAATCCAAAAACAATTATATTTATGCACCTCAAAATCCAATGTTATAGGACTTGATTTGTGAAACTTTGAACCGTTGAGTTTATCTAGTGGACAAGCGTGACATTGCTATCCCAACGGCAAAACAAAAGGGGAATATTTTTGCATTTCTGAGGAGTTTGAGTCTATAAATAATTATACCTCTAATTTATCTCCATTTTTAACGTCCGGACCGGCCGGATCCGAACGTCAGAAAACCTAGCAGAGGAAGTCTGTCTTTTCGCCGTATGTAATCGGCGATTTCTCTCCCTTTCTTTTGTCCTATCGTCTCTGAAATTTCTAAGTTCCGTTTTTGTCCGAAATCTGACTTTCTTTCGGACTTCTGGCGCAGTTGTACGGATTGTTTCAAGAATTGTTTAACGGACATTTCCTTCTGTAGCGGAACATGTCAGAGAGAATCTAGGTTGCTCTGATTTCCGCGGGTAAGGACAAAACAGGAACCTCCATTTTCTTTTTCTTTTCGCCCACCAAGTATCCGACCCATTCAACCCCCTTTTCTTTTCTTTTTCTCATTCTATTCTATTCTTTCTTTCTTCTGCTGCTGCTGCTGCTTCTCTCTTGCTTTTTTTTTTTTTTTTTTTTTTTTTTTTTTTTTACACCGATTCCTCGTAGCCAACAAAATTAAAAAAAAAATCTAGCTAAATAGGTATAAAATATCCATCTGATTTATCCAAAAAAAATTTCTAGAGTGATGTGCCACATAGAAAGCTATATTTACTTTTCAATAAATATGTGCGGCCCTGAAAACGCTACAATCCTCGATCATTCTTTTTATGTCCTGAATCAGAGACAGCCCGCTATCACGATATGTTGTCCGTTGAACCTCACGATCACATAAGCCGAGTCAACCCATATCTCTTTATTTTAGCGGTCGTCGCACGTGGAGAATTATAGAAAATACTCAAAATAAAAAATTAATAGAAGATGCACTAAGGCCAATGAGGAAATTTAATTCGTCAACAGTATAATTTCTTTTCAAAATTTACTATTAAATTTTTCTAGACTTTAATAAAAAATTTAAATTAAAAAAATATTATTTTGATTAGATTCATTAACTTAGGGATGGATCAATTCAAGCATAAATTAATCATAAGTTTTCTTTTAGTTTATGATTGGAGTGATTCATCTCTGAGTTAATGAATTTGATTCAGCTAGCAATTTTTAAAAGGAAATTATTATTGTCTCTAAAATGATTTTGGCTTGCCGTGCAAAAGAGCTCGTTTCGGTGCGAGAACGAAGTCCCATCACATCAGTCCAAAGACTCCCGGGCACGGTGGTCCGGGCCATGTTTCAGAACAATGTGGGGTCCACTACCGCCAGCCTGGACGCTGCGGCCCCTAATTTGCTAGGCTGGCAGCAACCGGGCCGGTAACTCTTTCTCGACGACCGGTTCTCCTCGGCGTTTCAAGAAATTGACCTTACGAGAGGAGAGAGTGAATAAGTGGGGAAGAACTGCAAATACGAGCTAGAAGTAAGGGCTCTTTGGTCAAAAAATATCAAATGATATGGAAGGACGTCTGTTGGTCAAACTTCTATTCACGTGACTTCGTTCAGTTGGCTGCTGACTTTTGCGTCCAACAACAGTCAACCCAGCCGGTCTACGTGGCGTCGTGTTGCCGGTTCCCTGGCACCATCTGGCATTAATCATCAACGCGTTTAAATCAGCAAGAGAATACTCGGATAATTTGGAAAGTTGGGATATATTATATTTTTATGGAAACGCCGGAAAGAAGTCACCTCCTGCCTCCATGGGCGATCAGATCGGGTCACATACGAATTGGATTGGATCAAAAATTCATCAATGCAACTTTAATCTATTTATTAAATAAATTAAAAATTTAAATCTCAATCCAATTTATTTATTAAATAGATAATTTGATCTGATCCACATAATTTATTTATTAAATGAGTTAAATTTGTTAGACAGATTTTTGACGGTTTAAATGGATTTGCACATGTTAAGCGGGTCGAGTTAAATAGGTCAAAAATTGGTTAAGCATTTTCAAGTAAATTAAACAGATTAAACAAATCAAAATGGGTTAAGCGGATCAAATATTTAAATTTGAACCCAAACCATTTAATAAACAAGTTCAGACAGGTTTACCTATTTACGATCTGAACTCATTTCAGGAGCGGCCTAATGTATTTGGAGGCCTAGGGCGAACTCACTAAGAAAGGCTTTTTTAAAAAAAAATAATAAAAAAAATTTAATAAGTGTAAAATACTTTTGAATATCGTTTCTTTATGAATTCTAATAATTTTGTTACTTATGAGTATTCAAATAATAGAAATAACATGTGTTTCTAAATCCTTTATCACTATTTTAATAGAAATTCTACTGGGCAATCTCCTACTTACATGGGTGAATCATACTGTCTGCAAATTTCTATAGTTCATAAGGCCATGAAGAGAAACTTAGCTTATGTTTATAGAAATATCTCTACTTCCACGTACTTGTCAAATTTAAGTGTCACTAGTTGGTAATCTTCAATTTAGCATATTCTTTGAGCTCTTCAAGATGTGATTAAACATGAAATCTATTTCCATATGAGGTCTTGCATATGAAAAGAGTATTTGCTCTTTTAGAAACATGATACATGCTCTGGCAGCAAACTTTAATCATTGAAGAGGTCGGAATATAGACAAATCGTCACACAAAAAAAAAAAACAAAGAATGCATACAATGATAACAAAATGGTTAAAAATGTAAAATGATAACCATAGCCACTAGAAGGCAAACACATAGAAGCATTTTTATGAGGTAAACAAGATTTTCAAACAAATAGCACAATCTAAGGAAAAAAAAAAAAGAAATCCGTAGTCCCCAGGGGCCCAGACCTAGTTCCCTACTTCCCCTTGGTTTGTTCTGGATTTCGGAAGTCATTTGCCATTCGCCAGACGGAACTGAAGTTTGAGATCAAAAAAAAAAAAGAAAACCGAAGTCGGAAGCTTACCTGGAGAGGGCGGAGGGCCGAGAAGGAGAACTGGAGAAAAGTCGTCGGCATGCCGGCGCCACCGCCTCCCAATCCCTCGTCAATCTTTTCAGCCGAGTGCGGAGTGCCGGCCCAACGGGAGGACAAGGGTTCGCCATCCTCGAAAGACGGAACTCGGCCGAACAAGCGAAGGACGCAGACGAAACTCGGAAGAACTAAGGCAGAACCGAAACTCTTCTTGTTCGGTACCGAAGACGGAGGAACTCATGAACCACCGAACAAGAAGGAGGAACTCAAGAAAACAAGAACCGAAGAAGAAGAGTTGAAGAAGATGAGTGACTACGGCGATTTACCGCCATTACTGTTTATTTATGGTGGATGGTCGAATGGAGAAGACGGGCTATGCTGGAGGCTGGAGCTTGGAGAAGACGGGCTATGGATGGGGCACAGGCGGCCGACTAGGAGGTCTTGTCTCGTAGGCTGTAAGCCGTAACCCCGTCTGCTGCCTGCCACCTGGATGCTGCCATGGCCATGCTATAGCCTGTCAGCTTGGAGCTTGTGCCTACGAGCCTACTGCCTACGCTGGAGTAGCTCTTCCGGAGGCCTTCCTTTGGGCCAAGGCTCGGGCCGGCCCTAACACATTTATGTCAAATCCAAACCTGCTTAAAGCGGTCATTCGTGGGTCAAATTAACGGGTCGAATCATAAATTACCACCTCTGCATCCCTCCCTCTTCTTGAAAAAAATAGTTATTATGAAGCTACAGCTAACTTCTTGTTCATTTTTACAAGTCTAAAATTTTCAGGTGGGAGAGCCAAGCTTCCAACCAAGTTCAAGCCTTTTTTTTTTCCAAAGAAAAATATCGACCAAGTGTGTCATAGAGCAAATATTTCATGAAAAACTAATTGGGTTGCATTTGTTTATTTCACTTTCTCAAAAGGCGTAATGGTTGCGTCCATCCTTTGCTCCGAGATATCTGGGCTATGGTGAGGAATGGAGGGGCCTTCCAGATCAAGCATATTTTTCGTGAAGCTAATGGGGCTATGGACTGGGGGACTGCTTATGTAGCCAGTCATTCCGCTAGTACCCTATGGGCTGGTGATAGGAAGTTGCTTCTGGCACTTCGAGGTAATTTGTTTTTTAATTTTATTGGATACATCCATTCTCGGCAGGTATGATCCACCCACCTTAGAGGAAAAAAAAGGAAAAAAGCCGACTTACTTGCCTTTTTTCAGCTTGTTGTGTTAGATTAGAACTTTTAGAACCTGCACCAAAAATTATATATCAATGTAGCAGTCCAAAGTAGGGGTGCAAATGGGTCGGATCGGGTCGGGTCCTAGGTGACCCCGATCCAACCCGGTTTTTTGTTCGGGTCCCAATTTTGGACCCGGACCCGACCCGGTTGAAGATCGGGTTGGGTCGGGTCGGGTCCGAGTCGGGTTCGGGTCGGGTTCGGGTCTGATTCGGGTCGGATTCGGGTCCGATCGGGTCTTATTTTTTTGTGCTTTTGGGAAAAAATTTGGGCAAATCTAATTTGGTCATATCATAATTATAAGGTGCTGGGTGACCCATGACTTGAAAAACTTGCAATTGAGCTCCAGTCAGAACAGATGACCCATGACTTACTAACTAAGTCGGTCTACAAGCCAAATTTCATATCACACTATTTTTTATCTGTATGACTGATTGGACGGAACTCGGTGTCTCCCAGCTCCCCTCTCACGAGGACAAAAAAAATCCCAGACCTTCTTCCAAAATCCAATTCCATTACAGAAAACTGGCACATGACCCATATTCAGTTGCAGTGTTCCCTCACTTTCTCCCTTCAAAGTTCAAAAGTTAAAAGAAACAAAAACCAAAAAACAGAAGGGAAAAAAAAAAAAAGGCAGCTACCGAGACACCAGAGGTCTCAACAGTGTAATAGATCGAGAGAGAATCCTGACGGGCCGACGTTCCTTTGGATTCTGTGAACCTATGCTTGTTGCTAACTTGCTATCCCCCCACACTGACCAACAGTACCACAACCCACGCCAAAAAAAAAAAAAAAAAAAGAAAAAAAAAAGACTTTCTTTTGCTTTTCCTCTCTCTCTTCGGGTCCATTCGGGTCGGGTCGGATCCGTTTGGTAAACCCAGACCCGATCCAGAAAATGATTCGGGTCCAATTTTAGGACCCGACCCGGACCCGCGGGTCCTAAAATTCGGGTCGGGTCGGGTCTACGCGGGTCGGGTCGGATCGGGTCACGGGTCGACCCGGCCCATTTGCAGCCTTAGTCCAAAGCAATCCTACCCCCACATCACGCATTGCAAGATATGAGATTGTACAATCATGTGTGCCATGTCGACTAGGGTATCAACATGCAAGGAAGATTGTTGCTAAATGAAACCTGTTGCTCCTAATAATTTTTAATCCCTTCATTAATTGTACGCGTTCACATATAGAGATATTTAAGAAAGATTGGAAAAGATAAGTTGTAACTGGAGCAGTACCAGGGTGGTAATGTGCTGTGCTAGCTGGAGGCTAATAAGACAGAGCCTGATTAATAGTCTGAGTTCCTGAACGTTTAAGAATCTAGCAAGCAGCTTGCTGCCGGCGTATATGGACAAAGATCATGCTGGTAGACTCTGCCAAGTCTGTTTTAAAAAAAATTATTTTAGTATTTCAAAATATTTCATACTCCTTTATTAGTATACATCTAGAAAAATTAAAATAAAACCGTGGAGCTTTTGTCATTGGATATCTGAATAGTTGCTTTCATCGACCACAATACCATAAAACCTCCGCTATAAATACTATTATCCTCTTCTCATTTCATACATACTTTATTTCTTTTCTGAAAAACATCTCTCTTTCTTCTATTCTCCATGGAAGAGCCCTCTATTTTCTTTCTCTTCTATTTCTAGAAAATATCACCATATTTTTATTCTTGAGGCAAAGGGAAATCAGAAGCAAGTTAATCAAATCTTTATATTTGAGAGCGCATTCTTATAAGATGCTCCTATCGTTGAACATCAGGGGATAGATACGTTGGAACCCTTCACATCGAATTATAATTTCGAAGAATACAAAATTTATCTTTAAGGACAACACTATCTGCGTGCCTCTATAGCTAAATTTTGCTACTCCATTTATTTACATTTATTTATTTTTAATTACTTATTTATTTATGATTATTTATGAGTAATTATTATAAACTTTTGCATTCACTATCTTAAAATTTCTCCACAAAAAAGTTTTTTTTTTCTCTTAAAAGAAATGAACGATGGTGATCAGCCAAAATTTTATTAAATTTATGAAGTAAGACAACATAGTACAAGATGTTGGATCAGGGTTTAATTAAACGGAATTAGACGGGATCCAACATTCTCTCACTTGGATCATATTGATGCTATTTGTCAATGTGGGACACAACTTAACGGGATCCCAACACAAGAAGCATGAGGGAGAAGAAATCCTGGGAGGCAAGGAAGAGCGAGAGAGTATGTGTGTTGGCAGAGTGGGGGGAAGGAAATGGGTGGCTTGACACTCTCCAGCCTACACAACACAAAAATTACAGCAGCTGCATCATTATGAAGTACATAATGTTATGTTGCTGCATTTGTTGCACAAACTCCTCTATCTAGCACGGATGCAGGCATCAAACGATTATGTTGACTTTTAAAAGCCAAGATCAGGTTCAACAGGTCACCGCCCAATTGAATTTGGTCAGTCACCGGCTCTAGCGCAGCATTCCGCGGCTGTTACAGCAACTAGTTGACACCACCAACACAAAGATGATTTAAAACTAAGCGAGGCATGATCACTGGCATGTGTAGATCTTTTGTTAGATTTTCAAAATTAGAGACGAGAACTGACACCACCTATGCCTCACATCATGGGTGGAAAATAAAAAATAAAAAAAATACCACCGTGATCGGCTGGATTTAGGAGGGCACCGATGATGTAGATGGGTGCCACCCCTTGCTTCGAGACATCCAGGCCATGGTTAGTTACGGCATGGCATTTCAGGCCAAGCATGTTTATAGAGAGGTTAATGGGGCCGCGGATTGAGTAGCCTTATATGTGGCTGATCACACCGAGAAAGTCCTTATATGTAGCCTTGTTCGGTCTCTAAGCTGTAGCAAATATTCGCCCTTGTTTCTCTCTAAAAAATGGCATATTTTAAAATGCAGAATTTTGCAGAATTTTGGTTGCGTCTGTCCCAAAGAAATCTATAAATCGATCAATACGGATTAGACAGAAGACAATTTGAAAAAGCAGAGAACATCTATTCTCCTTTTCTACTACTTTTTTTTCAATCAATGGGCTTGCTGCATACTGATTCTGGGTTCAAAGGCTTCTTTGATCCGTGCAAATCATTAAGGCAGAAGGAACATTGCGAGAGACTGTTGTATCTCAGGAGTAGAACGTCATCCAAGCCTAATGCACCGTAAGGCGGCGAAATCTACTTCAAGAAAAGTGACCAACATACCACGCCTCAGCATCTCGGGTTCCATTTTTTCACTTTCTCTATTTATTTTTTTTAAGCCTATTACTGCCTATTATTTGCTAAAGTAGAATATTTTAGATTTTAATTTTTCTGGGACAGATTACTCCCAACATTCTTGAAGTAGATTTTCCTACATATAATAAGCTAGTATTTAGAGTTATCCCAATGGCCAATGCAAGTGACCCGGTTCCTCCTGAAAAGTTTAATAAAAATAACTTTAAGCATTGAAGACAGAAGATGAAAAATTTCTTAACCACACTTGGGTTATTTTCCATAATTTTTGACTCTCCTCCAAATGAGGAAGAGAATGAACTGGCTAAAACTTATACTTTGGAGAAATTTAAGAAGAAAGACTACCTGTGTAGGGGAAGGATTATGTCCCTTCTTTTTGATCCCTTTTTTTATGTCTACTGCACTTTTAAAACCTCCAAGGAGATTTGGGATGATCTTAACAAGAAATATAGTATCCAAGATGCCAAAATGGACAAGTACACTGCTAGTCAATTTCTGTCTTATAAGATGGTTGACACTAAGTCCATAGTTGACCAAGCCCATGAGCTAACAGTGATTTATCATGAATTAGGCTTAAGGGGAATGGGTATAACTGAGAGCCTTCAAGTTGCTTGTACCATTGACAAGCTCCCACTTTCTTGAAAAGATTTTGGGTTATCCCTAAAACATAAAATAGAGGATATGACAATGAAAATACTATTGTCTGTCATTAGGATTCAAGAGCAACACCTTAAGAAAGACAATGAGCAACTCATGAAACCTGAGTTTCTAACCAAGGTGAACTTTGTAAAAGATCAGAATAAGACTCATAAGTTCAAGAACTTCAAATTTGAAAAGGGTGGACCTGGAAACAAAGGAAAACCTATGAAGCCAAAACACCAGATCAACAAGAATGATCGGAGGCCGATTTGCTATAATTGTAGAAAACTCGGTCATATGGCTCGAGTATGCTGGATGAAGAGGAAGATGTATCAGAACTATGAACATGCACCTTCTCAATCTGCAAATCCACAAACCAACATGGTGATATCCAGTACTGGTCCTACTAGTACTGATGATCGGTATGTAACTTTAAGTTCAAAATTAAATTTGGCAATTTATTCTACCGATTGGTTAGTGGATACAGGTACGAATGTTCATATGTGTACTGATCGTAACTTTTTTACTATTTATCAGGTCCGGAGCGGCCTAACAGTAACTATGGGGACTCCACCTCGGCACAAGTACTTGGGACTGGAAAAATACTTTTAAGGCTTACATCTGAGAATATGCTTCCACTATTTAATGTATACCATGTGCCCAAAGGAAGGAGAAATCTGATCAGTGAATCTCTTCTAATTAGAAGTGGTTATTTTTTGTTATTTCAATCTAAGAAAGTGATTATAACAAAGAATGGAACATCTGTAGGCAAAGTCTATGAGTGTGATGGCTTATATGTAATTAATAAAATAAATAATGTATCATTGGATTTTCCTCCTGATAGCAATAATAAAGTTGTGCTTTCAGTATGTTCTTCATCTCTTTGGCATGCTAGATTAGGACATATGACTATTAAAAGAATGATTAGCTCTAGTTTATTGCCTAATGTTTCATTAAATGAAAAGGAAAGGTGCCAAATTTGTGTTCAATCTAAACAACCTAGAAAACCATTTAAAATGATAAATAGAAATTCAATTTTATTAGAACTAATACATTCAGATGTATGTGATCTAAATGGAACTTTGACTAAAGGGTGTAGAAGGTATTTCATTACCTTCATAGATGATTATTCTAAGTATTGTCAAGTTTATTTGATGAAATCTAAAGATGAAGCATTTGATATATTTAAAACTTATAAATCTTTAGTAGAAAATCAACTTAAAAAGAGAATAAAGATTCTCAGGTCGGATAGAAGAGGATAATACATCTCTAATGACTTGAATGAATTTTGTAGAGTTAATGGAATATTACATGAAGTAACCCCTCCCTATTCACCTCAATCTAATAGAGTGGCTGAAAGGAAGAATAGGACTTTGTAAGATATGGTAAAATCTTTGCTTTCCAACTCCAGCTCATTTGAGATTTGGTGGGGGGAAGCAGTGCTTACTACATATTTTCTGCTTAATAGGGTTCCATTTAAAAGTTCTAATGAATCTCCTTATGTTTGGAAAGGAAGAAAACCTAACCTAAACTTCCTAAAAGTTTGGAGTTGTTTGGTTAAGGTTAATATTCCTTTAATTAAGAAAAGAAAATTAGGACCTAAGACTTTTGATGCTGTGTCTCTTAGTTATTCTCTTAATAGTGTTACTTATAGATTCTTAGTCATTAGTTCTGATATAAATGGCATAGATAAGAATACTATAATTGAATCTAAAGATGCTTCCTTTTTTGAAGACAATTTTCCGTTTAAGGATAAAATAAAAAAGCATGTAATAGATAGATCTAATGATGCATCTTGTAGTACACCCTATAATTCAGTAATTATTCCTACTAATGAAAATGAACTTATTGATATTAATGAACTTGGTATAGGGAAAAGAATTAAGAAAAAGAAAGATTTTGGATCTGATTTCTATACCTTTATGGTTGAAGATAATCCTAAAACATATAAAGATGCTATGAACTCATTATGTTCTATGTTTTGGAAGGAAGCTATTAATAGTGAAATGAATTCACTTATGACTAATAAAACATGGTTTCTAACTGACTTACCACCTGGTAGTAAGGCTATAGGTTGTAAATGGATATTTAAGAAGAAATTAAGACTTGATGGTTCAATTGAAAAATATAAAGCAAGATTAGTTGCTAAGAGCTTTTCTCAGAAAGAGGGTATTGACTACTTTGATGCGTATCCTCCTGTGACTAGGATAACCACTATCCATACTTTAATTGCACTAGCTTTAATCCATAATTTGATAATTCATCAGATGGATGTCAAGACTGCCTTCCTCCATGGTGATTTATAGAAAGAGATTTATATGGATCAGCCAGAGGGATATGTGGCTCAAGGACAGGAAAGAAAAATTTATAGGTTGGTCAAATCCCTTTATGGTTTAAAACAAGCTCCTAAGCAATGGCATAGGAAATTTGATAAAATAATTATTTCTTATGGCTTTAAAGCAAATGAATCTGATAAGTGTTTATATTCTAAGTTAGAAAATGATTCATGTATTATCTTGTGTTTGTATGTTGATGATATCTTAATTTTTGGTACTGATATGAATATGGTGACTGATATCAAAATTTTCTTGTCTAATATTTTTGATATGAAAGATTTAGGTCATACAGAGGTAATTCTTGGTAACAGAATTACCAGAATACTTGATGGTATAATCTTCGATCAATCACAATACATTGAGAAAATATTAAAGAAATTTGATAAGTACAACTGTAAACCAGCGAGCACACCTTATGAACATGGTTTGAACTTGAAGTGCAACAAAGGTGATCCAGTGGCCCAAGAAAAATATGCTCAAATTATTGGGACACTGATGTATGTTGCAAATATAAGTAGACCTAACATTTCTTTTGCTATAGAAAAGCTCAGTAGGTTTAATAGTTGCCCTAGCCTTAGTCACTGGAAAGCACTGGACAGAGTACTTAGATACTTGAGAGGTACCATGAATTATGGTTTACATTACTCAAGATTTTCCACTGTATTTGAAGGATACAGTGATGCTAGTTGGATCACTGATTCAGTGAACCGAAAAGAAACTAGTGGATACATATTCATGTTGGATGGTGCAGCTGTTGTTTGAAGATCATCCAAACAAACTATGATCGCCATATCCACTATGGAGGCTGAGATTGTAGCCTTAGATTCTGCAAGTCAAGAAGCAGAATGGTTTAAGAATCTTATATCTGAAATACCTATTATGGAAAAGCCTATGCATGCTATCTCTTTGTTATGTGATAATGAAGCTGCAATTAATATTTGTAGAAATACTGAGTATAACAAGAGAAACAGAAGACACATTAGTGTGAGACATAAGACTATTAGATATCTAATTAAAAATGGTATCATGACTTTGGAATTTGTTAGATCTGAAGATAACTTAGCAGATTCTTTGACTAAAGGACTAGTTAGAAGCAAAGTCATAAAAACATCAAAGGGGATGGGACTGAAACCCATAAGGAATCATTAACAATTGCAACCCAACCTATTCTGACTGGAGATCCCAAGACGAAAGGTTCAATGGAGAAAACAAGTTGTTTAATGATTAGTTAGCGCTATTATAAAATGACTTTATGTCATTTGGTCTCTCCCTATGATGTGAGTGCTAAACACAGCAGAGGTATACGGAAGAGTTTAAAACTTTGAATGAGTCCGAGTCTATAGCAAGGTGCTATGCTGCGAGCACCTTTGGAGGACTCACCTATGTGAGTGTGACTGTGTGGCTGCAGTCTATGGGGATAAGGGTTTAACCCCTAGAGTGCTCATGAAACTGAGATATTGGTGCATGAGGCCGAAAAAAGCACTACCTATGATGAACCCAGTATTTGCAATTGTCATGGGTGAAGTATAAAGAAATCTGAACCAAATGATTTGGTTCAAAGCTTTTTTGCTACCACTATACATTTCAAATGAAAATATACTTTCACTAGGTAAAGGTTCAAAGCCGAAAGCTATCTTTATTGAAGTCGTGACATAAACAAGCCCAGTTTGACTATTTTTTTATTTTATAAAGTTTTGAAAATATTTTAATCAAGTGGGAGAATGTTAGATTTTTTTGGTTAAATAATGATTAAAAGTTTTCATACTTTAAAACATATATATTTATATATAAGTTAAGGTAGGAGTATGGCTCAGTTGGTTTGTACGCACAGCCGAGCTGCCAAGGGAGTAAATCCTCCATGTGAGAATAAATCCGAAGGAATGGAGAGTCGAACCCACAATCTTGGCAGCTTGGCTGTGCGCACAAACCAACTGAGCCATACTCCAATCTTGACACATATATAAATATATATATTTTAAAGTATGAAAACTTTTAATCATTTTTTAACCAAAAACTCTAACACAAATTTTGATACAAAATTCCGAAATAGTTTACAAATTTTCCTCTCATAGTTGTTCTGAAAAATGGCAATCAACAATAGCCTGAAACTGGAGTCCGATATAAAGTGTCTTCATGTTGGGATTTAGCAACTCGTCAAATACACATGGAAGCACCAAGAAAATATGCATTATAATAGGTGATGCAACCACTCAATCCAATGGTGCACAGCAAAATAATTACGTAGATGAGAAGCATCTTTTACAGCTTGTAGATAAGAATATAAAATACCTATATGTTGATCCAGTTGGAGAGAAGGAAGATTTTTCTCATCCCACTCAACTTGAATCTCTCAAAAATAAAATAGAAAAAATAGAAGAATTGTGAACGTATGATTTAAGTCTTTTTTTCTTTGATTGATCATTAAAAAATTGAATACATATCCTCTATTTATAATAGTAAGATTTGCCCTTCCACAATTTAGGTCGAATTTTTCTTTCTAATTCTAATAGAGCTCTCTTTCCTAAAATAAACATTGAGGATGATAGTGGTATTTTGATGATTAACACAACCATTAAGGAAATATCTAATTAAAAATTACAAGAAAATATGATACATCATTACTAAGTTCGTCACCCACGGTACATTAGAAGAATGAGATCAAGATATACTTCATTGATTACCAATGAGATAAAATTTGCGTTAGAAAAGGGATAGTGAATTCTAAATTCCAATTCGGCAAAGTTTCAAGCGAAACGTACTCCTAAGGGGACAACAGTAATTTTCATTGTTTAGAGTATGTAGCACCACCATGACATATATTCAAAATTGCTTGAAGTATATTTCATTGATTATATGGATGAATCTAACCTTAAGTTGCAGCAAAGTGTGGAATGAGTCGACCCCAAGATTGGTGGAATCGACCCCGGCACATCAAGGAACCATCGGGCATATTTCTGCAAAAATGGCACGGATGAACAGTACTTGGGTCGACCCAAGTGAAAGTTGAGTCGACCCCATCTTCAAGCCTCAAGAAAACAAGTCTTTGGAATCCCTGAGAGGGTCGACCCCAATGTAACTTGAGTCGACCCCACCTTGAGTCGACCCCAACTGAACATGAGTCGACCCAAGGCTGTGTCATTTAAAACTGGATCTCTGGAATTCCTGAGAGGATCGACCCCAATGAAACTTGAGTCGACCCCACTGTACCTTGAGTCGACCCAAAAAGAGTTGAGTCGACCCTAGAGAAAAACGGCTGAAATATAAGGTTCTGTGTTTTCTGAGAGGGCCGACCCCAATGTAGCATGAGTCGACCCCAGTAAAAGTTGGATCGACCCCAGTGAAAGTTGAGCCGACCCCAAGTCTGATGAACAGTGGTTTGAGTCGACCCCAGAAAAGTTTGGATCGACCCCAGCACGGACAGAAGCATAACGGCTAGTTCTGCAGAAGTACTTTTTGTCCTCCCAACAGTAAGTAACGGCTAGTTTTTGAAATTTAACCAATGGGAGGTGTCCAATGGGTGAGAAACACTATTTAA
This sequence comes from Phoenix dactylifera, assembly GCF_009389715.1. Lineage (NCBI taxonomy): Eukaryota > Viridiplantae > Streptophyta > Magnoliopsida > Arecales > Arecaceae > Phoenix > Phoenix dactylifera. The sequence goes on along the minus strand of NC_052395.1, from coordinate 4,057,206 downwards.
AGTGACACTATTCATCAGAAAAAGTATCCTTTTGCAAAAGATCAAGGCTTACACAAAAAAGACAAGAGCCCTAATTTTCTTTATCCAAGTGCTTCATTCAAAGAGTCAAAAGGAAGTGGTTGAGCAGATTCCAAGAGACATTAAGAGCTCCATCCACCCTTGAAGAGTGAAGCATTCTTGACAAAGAAGAGAGAAGTCTTATCAAGCGATAACTATATTCTAAACTCTTCTTTGTAGCTTATAATTGTTATATTTGCTCATCTAGGAGTTTCAACTTTCTTCTTCTTTTTAATCACCTTGTAAAGGCTTGTTGGTGAGCTCGTAAAACCAACAGTGCAGGTTTATTGGTGAACCCGTAAAACCAATTGTGAAGGTTCGTTGGTGAGCCCATAAAACCAACATAGATTTTTGGTGATTCCGAAAAATCAAAGTGTAAAGATTTTTGGATTGTGTGCCCGAAAAACAATCCAACTGTAATCCGCGGAATTATAGTGAATTTCCAAGGGGTCGCTTGGGGAGTGGACGTAGGTGCTTAGGAGAGCACCGAACCACTATACTTCTTGTGTGTTTGCATTGTGTATTGTCTTAACTTCACTAACTCATCAATTGACTCAATTAAGATAGTAAAAATTTAGAGAAACCAATTCATCCCCCCTCTTGGCTTGTCACCTTGGGCAACAAGTGGTATCAGAGCAAGGTGCTCACATAGTATTTGTTGATCTCACAATCAAGAGACAAAGATCATGACAACCCAAGTAGGATGTTCTATGAGTGAGGGGCAATCCACAAATAGACCTCCTCTGTTTAATGGCTCAAATTACACATACTGGAAAGCTAGGATGAGGATATTTATTCAAGCTCTAGACTATGAATTATGGAATATCATAACTAGAGGACCACACACACCCACAATTAGTATAGAGGGCACAATCATTCCCAAACCAGAAATGGATTGGAATGAGAGTGATAGAAGACTAGCACAACTAAATACAGAAGCAATAAATATACTTTACTGTTCACTAGATGTAAGTGAATTCAATAGAATATCTACATGCATCTCCGCGAAAGAAATTTGGGATAAACTGGAGGTCACACATGAAGGAACTTGTTGCTGGGAGTCCAAACCGAGAACGATTGGCACAGCGGTGTGAACGGGGTTCCCTTTGAGTTGCTTTGGTTGCGCTCCGCCCTCCGCCGTGAAACCTGCAAGCAAGCCTCACACCACCACGGGGGTAGTGGGGGCCCTCCGACGATCAAGTCAGAGGAGATCGAAGGAGAAAGAGAAGGAGAAGGTAGCAGGTGAGATGATACTCTGGAAGATATATCTTACCCTCCCCCTTCCCCCCCAGTCTCATATATATCAGGCTGGGGGGTTTTTTCGGGGATTCGTCATCGTGTGGCACGATGGGGCTGCCACTGACATGGCCGTTACAGGGCGTCGTGGGGCAGCGCTGGGTACAGCCATGGCAGGGCATAGTGGAGCTCCGCTTTGTACGACTGTTACAGGAGATCGTGGGGCAGCGCCGGATACGGCCGTTGCAGGGAGTAGTGGACCAGGGGGCCGCGGCGTGCCTCAGAGGAACAGTCTGTTGTTGTCGAGAGATTGCCGACTCGGGGTCGGATTGCTGGATCAAGGGGCAGCCGACTCGGGGTCGGGCTGCGGAGCCGAAGATATCCGACTCGGGGTCGGATTGCTGGATCAAGGGGCAGCCGACTCGGGGTCGGGCTGCGGAGCCGAAGATATCCGACTCGGGGTCGGATTGCTGGATCAAGGGGCAGCCGACTCGGGATCGGGCTGCGGAGCCGAAGATATCCGACCCGAGGTCGGATTGCTGGATCAAGGGGCAGCCGTAGTCTTCCTGGGCGCGCGTGCCGGTCACGTGGGGCATGGTGGCTAAGTTCCCCCGTAACAGTAGCCCCCCACTCCCGAGCCTGGAACCAGGAGGGGAACGGGTGAAGGGAGTGATACTTCGAGATTGCCGCCATCCCTCGGAAAGGCGTGCGCGCTCCGAGCTTTCCGCCTTCTTTATGGCGTATGGCAGTTGTCGCTGATCTGGCGGTCTGCGGATTTCGGCGAACATCCTTTTTTTAACTCTCGGTAGCGCCTCGCCGACTCCTGACTCTTGAAGTTCCTCCGGCACTAGGCCAGGCATCCGGCGCCAGGCCAGGCATCCGAGGGTTAGGCCTCAGAAAATTCTTCCGGCGCCAGGCCAGGCATCCGAGGGTTAGGCCTCAGGAAATTCTTCCGGCGCTAGGCCAGGCATCCGAGAGTTAGGCCTCAGAAAATTCTTCCGGCGCTAGGCCAGGCATCCGAGGGTTAGGCCTCAGGAAATTCTTCCGGCGCTAGGCCAGGCATCCGAGGGTTAGGCCTCAAGAAATTCTTCCGGCGCTAGGCCAGGCATCCGAGGGTTAGGCCTCAGGAAATTCTTCCGGCGTTAGGCCAGGCATCCGAGGGTTAGGCCTCAGGAAATTCCGCTCATTGGTCGGCCAAGGCTGGCGCAAGCCGAGGCGACCGGTCGGGGCTTCAGGCTAGTCTGCTCCCGGGATGATCATCGGGTTAGCCTGGCATCCAAGGGCCGAGCCTCGGAGAATTCCGCTCGTTGGTCGGCCAAGGCTGGCGCAAGCCGAGGCGACCGGTCGGGGCTTCAGGCTAGTCTACTCCCGGGATGATCATCGGGTTAGCCTGGCATCCGAGGGCCGAGCCTCGGAGAATTCCGCTCGTTGGTCGGCCAAGGCTAGCGCAAGCCGAGGCGACCGGTCGGGGCTTCAGGCTAGTCTGCTCCCGGAATGATCATCGGGTTAGCCTGGCATCCGAGGGCCGAGCCTCGGGGAATTCCGCTCGTTGGTCGGCCAAGGCTGGCGCAAGCCGAGGCGACCGGTCGGAGCTTCAGGCTAGTCTGCTCCCGGGATGATCATCGGGTTAGCCTGGCATCCGAGGGCCGAGCCTCGGGGAATTCCGCTCGTTGGTCGGCCAAGGCTGGCGCAAGCCGAGGCGACCGGTCGGGGCTTCAGGCTAGTCTGCTCCCGGGATGATCATCGGGTTAGCCTGGCATCCGAGGGCCGAGCCTCGGGGAATTCCGCTCGTTGGTCGGCCAAGGCTGGCGCAAGCCGAGGCGACCGGTCGGGGCTTCAGGCTAGTCTGCTCCCGGGATGATCATCGGGTTAGCCTGGCATCCGAGGGCCGAGCCTCGGAGAATTCTGCTCGTTGGTCGGCCAAGGCTGGCGCAAGCCGAGGCGACCGGTCGGAGCTTCAGGCTAGTCTGCTCCCGGGATGATCATCGGGTTAGCCTGGCAACCGAGGGCCGAGCCTCGGGAAATTCCGCTCGTTGGTCGGCCAAGGCTGGCGCAAGCCGAGGCGACCGGTCGGGGCTTCAGGCTAGTCTGCTCCCGGGATGATCATCGGGTTAGCCTGGCATCCGAGGGTCGAGCCTCGGGAAATTCCGCTCGTTGGTCGGCCAAGGCTGGCGCAAGCCGAGGCGACCGGTCGGGGCTTCAGGCTAGTCTGCTCCCGGAATGATCATCGGGTTAGCCTGGCATCCGAGGGCCGAGCCTCGGGAAATTCCGCTCGTTGGTCGGCCAAGGCTGGCACAAGCCGAGGCGACCGGTCGGGGCTTCAGGCTAGTCTGCTCCCGGGATGATCATCGGGTTAGCCTGGCATCCGAGGGCCGAGCCTCGGAGAATTCCGCTCGTTGGCCACGCGCCTGTCGCTTGCCGCTCGACGGAATTTCTCCATGGCCAGCTACGATCGTATTTCTCCTATTCTCCAAGCGTCGCCTGGGGAACACCAGAAGGGTATTAAATGTTAATTGAGGTGTTACCTGAAAAATCGGATCGCCAGTTGCTGCTTGCAAGGAGTGTCAGTTAAGCGGCCGCGATACGCGCGCTCTTCGAGGCGGATGCGGCCTGAAAATAGGGGCGAAGTCTCCTGGTCGCGGTCAGCAGCGCGAAGGCGATCTTCTCAGCCTTCGTATACCGCGTCTCGGCATCCCGTAGGACCCGGCTGATGTAGTACGCGGGCTTCTGGAGCTTTGCCTCTTCCCGAACCAGCACCGCACTGACCGCGGTTGGGGAGACCGCCAGATAGAGGTAGAGCATCTCCCCTTCTTGCGGCTTGGACAGTAGGGGAGGAGACGCCAGGTATTCCTTGAGCTGGTCGAATGCTGCTTGACATTCGGCCGTCCAGAGGAAGTCTTTCGGGCGTTTTAACACCTTGAAGAATGGTTGGCAGCGTTCGGCCGATTTTGCCACAAATCGTCCAAGCGCGGCGACCCTTCCAGCGAGCTCCTGAACCTCCTTTACTTTGGTCGGAGGGGACATATCTTGGATGGCCTTGATTTTGTCCGGGTTGGCTTCGATACCCCGCTGGTTGACAATGAAACCGAGGAACCTCCCGGCCGAAGCGCCGAAGGCGCACTTCGCTGGGTTCAGCTTCATGCAAAACTTCCGCAAGGTGGTGAAAGTCTCCTCCAAATCCGCGATGTGCTGGTCTGCATGGCGGCTCTTCACCAGCATGTCGTCCACGTACACCTCCATGTTCCGGCCGATTTGCTCTTTGAAGATTTTGTTGACGAGGCGCTGGTAAGTGGCGCCAGCATTCTTCAGACCGAAGGGCATTACCTTGTAGCAGTACAGCCCCCGGTCTGTTATAAAGGCAGTTTTCTCCTCGTCCTGTGGGGCCATCATTATCTGGTTGTAACCGGAGAAGGCGTCCATGAAAGACAGCAGCTGATATCCGGAAGTCGCGTCGACCAGTTGGTCTATTCGCGGAAGCGGAAAGCTATCCTTAGGGCACGCCTTGTTCAGGTCGGTATAGTCGACGCACATCCTCCACTTCCCGCTCGCCTTCCGGACAAGTACAACATTTGCCAGCCACTCGGGGTAGCTTACCTCCCTTATGAATCCTGCCTCCAAGAGCTTGTCTACCTCCTGGTCGACCACCCGGATCCGATCCGGGGCACAGTGTCTCTTCTTCTGCTTTATTGGTCGGTGGGTCGGGTCAACGTTGAGGGCGTGAGAAATGACCTCTGGGTCGATCCCAGGTACATCGGCCGCCGACCAGGCAAATACATCGGTATTGGCTCGGAGGAATTCCACCAACCGGGCCCGAGCTCCCGGATCGAGATTGGCGCCGACCCGGACCGCCCGGTCGGGGCGGCCTTCCTCGAGGGGGACTTCGACCACACCCTCGGCCGGCTCCCCCTGCCGCAAGGCCACCTCGTCTCTGGCATCAAGGGACTCGACGCTTAGGGCTTCCACGGGCTTCTTCCCTTTGAGGGTTGCTAGAAAATATTGCCGTGCGGTCGGTTGGTCACCTCGGACCTCTCCGATCCCGACCGCCGTGGGGAACCGCATGAGCAAGTGGTACGTGGAGACCACCGCGCGAAGGGCGTTCAGCCCGGGTCGCCCGAGGATAGCGTTGTAGGCCAAGGGAACACGGACGACCAAGAACCCGAGTCGCACCGTGGCTTCTGCGGGTGCGACGCCCGCGGTCACAGGCAGCTCAACAACACGTTCCGCCGGGACAGCGTCACCGGTGAATCCTATGAGGGGGGTGGACATTTTGTGCAACAACTGTCTGGACAAGCTCATCTTTTGGAAGGCCTCGTAAAACAAAATATCAGCTGAGCTTTCACTATCCACAAGAACACGCCTTACATCATAGTTTGCCATAGTGAGGGAGATCACCATGGCGTCATCGTGGGGAGTCTGAACCCCCTTTACATCCTCATCAGAAAAGGTGATTACATTGCCGACCCTCTGCCTCTTTACGACGGCCGTCCCTGACGCTTCCGTCGAGCCCCCTGCGTTCCTCACGGGCCGAGAGCAGCCCCCAGTGATAGTGTGGATCACGCCCGCAACGGGTCGATTCTGCTCCCGAGGCTTCGGAGGAGCCGGGTCGGCCGGACGCGGGTCTGCGGGGGGACGTCGGTCGCTCACATATCGACCGAGACGCCCCTGACGGATAAGGGCCTCGATCTCGTCCCGAAGCTGGAAGCAGTCCTCTGTGTCGTGGCCGTAGTCTCGGTGGTACTCACAGTACGCCCGGGAGGGCCTCTTTCCAGGGATCCTTCGTATCTGTCTTGGGGCCGGGAGGTCCTCCCGCCCCTTGATCTCCATAAGGATCTGGGCCCGGGGAGTCAGGAGAGGGGTGTACCGGTTGAAACGTCGGGGCGGAGAACGAGGGCGTGGGGCGCCGTGGTTCTTCGCCGGCGACGGGCTTCTGCGCCGACGCTGGGGCGTCGGGCTCCTCCTCTGGCGTGCCTCTTTCCGCCTTTTCTTCCCAAGCTTTGGAGGGATCTCGGCAGCCTCCTTGCTCCGGTGGGCGGCCGCCTCCTCGGCGTCCGCATACTGGTTCACCCGGGACAGCAGCTCTGGGAAGCTCCGCGGCAGGCGTTTGTCCAGGAAGAAGGTGAGCCTGTCCTTCCGGAAGCCACGCTTCAGGGCTGAAAGAGCTACCTCCTGACTCAGGTTCCGGACCTCCAGCGTAGCCTTGTTGAAGCGGGTAAGATAATCCCGCAGGCTTTCTCCCTCGTTTTGCCGGACGTCAAAGAGGGAGTCGGAGACCAGTCGCCGCCGGCTACTGACGGCGAAATGAGTGATGAAGAGGCGAGTGAACTGGTCGAAAGACCGGATTGAGTCAGCCTCCAGCCCGGCGAACCACGCCCTCGCCGGGCCACGGAGGGTTGCCGGGAAGGCCTTGCAGAGAAGGGGATCTGATGCTCCGTGAAGGAGCATAAGGGTCCTGAAACTCTCGACGTGATCCCGCGGGTCTGCCGCCCCGTCATAGGGCTCGATCGCCGGCATTTTGAACCCCGGGGGATTCGGGGTCCGCAGGATCCTCGAGGCAAGCGCCGGCTGGGAGGAGATCTCTAAGTCGGCGAAGGGATCTTTGGAATGGCCCTTCAGGACCTGGAGTTGTCGGTGGAGATCGTCCACCCGCCGGTCCAGGGAGCGCGACCGGTGGGTGGGAGACAAGGAGCGGCGAGTGGGAGACCGACTGGAGCGCGGGTTCCTCGAGGACTGGGGGGTCTGGGAACGCGCCCGGGCCCGCCTCTCGTACCCCGCGCAGCTCCGATGGGAAGGTCCCGGCAGAATAGACCGTGCTCGAGAATCCTCCTCGCGCCGGCGCTCCTCCCCATGGGAGAGGAAGGAGCGCGGGTTGAGGAGGACAGGCGAACGCTCAGGCAGCAGCGGCTCCTGAGCCCGCTGCGGCGCCCGGGACATCGCACCCTGCAGATTCTGCACCGCCTCCGCGAGGGTGCGAACCTGCTGGGTTAGCTGGTCGAACTGGGTGGCTTCGACCATCTGAATGGGCGGTGGGGCGGTGGAGTGTTGCTGAGAGCGTGTTGGAGATGCAGCGGCCTCCCGGCCAGTGGCCCGAGAGGCCCCGCGACCGGAAGCATTGGAAGCTCCACGACCACCTCGCCGTGCCATTACGATCGCTCTGAGATCCGGGCCCTCCTTCTAGCGCCAACTGTTGCTGGGGGTCCAAACCGAGAACGATTGGCACAGCGGTGTGAACGGGGTTCCCTTTGAGTTGCTTTGGTTGCGCTCCGCCCTCCGCCGTGAAACCTGCAAGCAAGCCTCGCACCACCACGGGGGTAGTGGGGGCCCTCCGACGATCAAGTCAGAGGAGATCGAAGGAGAAAAAGAAGGAGAAGGTAGCAGGTGAGATGATACTCTGGAAGATATATCTTACCCTCCCCCTTCCCCCCCCAGTCTCATATATATCAGGCTGGGGGGTTTTTCCGGGGATTCGTCATCGTGTGGCACGATGGGGCTGCCACTGACATGGCCGTTACAGGGCGTCGTGGGGCAGCGCTGGGTACAGCCATGGCAGGGCATAGTGGAGCTCCGCTTTGTACGGCTGTTACAGGAGATCGTGGGGCAGCGCCGGATACGGCCGTTGCAGGGAGTAGTGGAGCAGGGGGCCGCGGCGTGCCTCAGAGGAACAGTCTGTTGTTGTCGAGAGATTGCCGACTCGGGGTCGGATTGCTGGATCAAGGGGCAGCCGACTCGGGGTCGGGCTGCGGAGCCGAAGATATCCGACTCGGGGTCGGATTGCTGGATCAAGGGGCAGCCGACTCGGGGTCGGGCTGCGGAGCCGAAGATATCCGACTCGGGGTCGGATTGCTGGATCAAGGGGCAGCCGACTCGGGGTCGGGCTGCGGAGCCGAAGATATCCGACCCGAGGTCGGATTGCTGGATCAAGGGGCAGCCGTAGTCTTCCTGGGCACGCGTGCCGGTCACGTGGGGCATGGTGGCTAAGTTCCCCCGTAACAGAACTAATCAAGTCAAGGAGTCAAAAATAAATATATTAGTTCATAAGTATGAGTTGTTTAAAATGGAATCCACTGAGTCCATAACTGAAATATTTACTCGATTCACAAAAATCATAAATGGGCTAAAAAGTTTAGGAAAGTCTTATACTAACTCTGATTTAGTGCGAAAAATTCTCAGGTCTCTACTAAGAGTTTGGGAGGCCAAAGTAACAGCAATTCAAGAAGCAAAGGACCTCAATACATTGCAATTGGAAGAACTTCTAGGATCACTCATGACCCATGAGTTAACCATGAGGCAAAATTCAGAAGATGAGGTCAAGAAAAGAAAGACCATTGCCTTGAAGTCTACTACTCCAAAACAGAAAACTGAATCAGAAGAATCTGATGATGAGGAGGAATATGATGAAGAAGGAATGGCTATGCTTGGAAGAAAATTCAGAAAGTTCATGAGAGAAAAGAAGAAATTTCATAAAAAGAAGCCCTTCTTCAAAGGTAGCTCAAGCAAAGAAAAGGGTAAGGACAAAGAAAAGGAAAAGGAAACGCCAATTTGCTATGAGTGTAACAAGCTCGGGCATTTTAAGATAGATTGTCCGGAATTGAAGTGGATGGCAAGAAAACTTAAGAAGAAGAACTTCATGGCTGAATGGAGTGAAAGTGAGGAGTCAAGTTCGGAAGAAGAAGATCAACAAGAGACGTCCCAAATCTATCATATGGCCAATGACGATGAGGTAGATACTGAACTTGAATGTGATTTTACAGTAGAAGAGTTACATGATGCATTTTTAAAACTCATGGAAGAACACAAGAAATTAATCAATAAAAATAAAGTTCTAAAAGATGAAAATCAATCTCTTATCAAAGAAAAGCAAAAACTATCTAATGACTATGAAACATTAAGTAGGAGATTCACCAATGAAACCAAAATTCAAATTGCTGAAAATGTCAAGTTAAAGGAAGATGCTGAAAAATACAAATCCTTAGTAGACAAGTTTACACTTAGCTCAACTAAATTAAATATGATTCTTGATAGTCAAAAAGCTGTATATGATAAAGCTGGATTAGGATATAAAACAAATAGGAAACAAAAATATTTAAAGAACATATTTGTGAAAGCCAAAAATGAAAATATAACTTATCATAGCTGCAATAAATTAGGACTTAAAGCATATGAGTGTAACTATAGAAAGTCTAGCTACAACAAATTGAGTAATAATCATAAGCTAGAATCCAAGAAAGTTTGGGTTCCAAAAGGAACATCAAGTACTAACCCTAAAGGACCCAACATAGTTTGGGTACCTAAAGCATATTCTTAATCTTGATTGCAGGAGTGTCTTGCAGCTAATAAGGTGGATAAACGATGGTATCTAGATAGTGGCTGTTCAAGACACATGACAGGTGACGTAGAACAATTTGTCACCTTGGAAACTAAGAAGGGTGGAGTAGTAACCTATGGAGACAATGGAAAAGGATTTATCATTGGAAAGGGTAAAATTTTTATTACTCCATCTACCTTTATAGAAAAGTCTTATTAGTTAATGGTTTGAAATATAACCTACTTAGCATAAGTCAATTTTGTGATAAAGGTTTTAAAGTCATATTTGAAGCCTCAGTATGCATAATCACAAATCTTAAAGATAATAGCACTGTACTTGTAGGATAAAGGCAAAGAAATATTTACATAGTAGATCTTCATGAATTAGGCAAGAAAAATGGATTATGTTTAATTACTAATGAAGAAAGGAAAAGTAAAACATGTTGGCTTTGGCATCGTAGACTAGGACATGCTAGTATGGACTTAATATCAAAACTAGTCAAGAAGGATTTGATAAAAGATGTGCCAAAATTGATCTTTGAAAAGGACAAAATCTGTGGTCCATGCTCATTAGGAAAGCAAACAAAATCATCCTTCAAATCAAAGAATATAGTATCAACCACTAGGCCTTTTGAACTCATATACATGGATCTATTTGGATCCACTAGAACCGCAAGTCTAGGAGGAAAGAAGTATGGACTAGTTATAGTAGATGATTTTTCAAGATATACATAGGTTTCATTTCTTGCACATAAGAATGAAGCATTTTTAGCATTCGTGAAATATTATAAAAATATAATAACTGAAAAGAAGCTTATCTTAATAGTAATTTGAAGTGATCATGGAACTGAATTTGAAAATCAACACTTTGAAGAATTTTGTAATGAAAATGGTATCTCACATCAATTTTCAGCACCTAGAACGCCTCAACAAAATGGGATTGTTGAAAGAAAAAATAGGACCTTGGCAGAAATGGCACGCACAATGTTGTGCGAGTCAAATCTTCCAAAATACTTTTGGGCTGAAGCTATAAGTACTGCTTGCCATATTCTAAATCGTGTTCTAATACGACCTATAACCAAGAAAACTCCTTATGAACTTTGGAAGAATAAGAAACCAACTGCTAAATATCTTAAAGTATTTGGATGTAGATGTTTCATCTTAAACAATGGCAAGGAGAATCTAAGTAAATTTGATGCCAAGTCAGATGAAGGTATCTTCTTAGGATACTCTACATCTAGCAGAGCATACAGAGTATTCAACAAAAGAACTCTTGTAGTTGAAGAGTCAGTTAATATCATTTTTGATGAGTCTGATAGTGAGTCTCCTAGGAGAAAAAATATTCTTGATGATGATGCAGGAATCATTGACTTTGAAAAATTAAATCTTGATGATGTGCCAAATCAAGAAATGGAAAATGATTGCGTGCCACCACAATCTCAAGACTTGCCAAAGGAATGGAGGTATGCACATGGACACCCTAAAGACTTAATCATTGGTGATCCATCTCAAGGGATAAGAACTCGATTCTCTCTTAGAAATTTAAATGATTATCTTGCTTTTGTTTCACAATTAGAACCTAACAATTATGAAGAAGCTGAAAAAGATATAAATTGGATAAATGCTATGCAAGAAGAATTAAATCAATTCAAAAGAAGTAATGTATGGACATTAACTTTGAGACCAAAGCATAACTCTGTAATTGGAACAAAATGGATCTTTAGAAATAAATTAGATGAAAATGGGGTAGTCATAAGAAATAAAGCTAGACTTGTAGCTAAGGGATACAATCAAGAAGAAGGGATAGATTTTGAGGAAACATTTGCTCCCGTGGCCAGATTAGAAGCTATTAGATTACTTTTAGCTTTTGCATGCTTCATGGATTTCAAGTTGTATCAAATGGATGTAAAAAGTGCCTTCTTAAACAGTTTTATAGAGGAAGAAGTATATATAGAGCAACCTCCTGATTTTGAGAATCATGAATTGCCAAATCATGTGCTTAGATTACATAAGGCATTATATGGATTGAAACAAGCACCTAGGGCTTGGTATGATCGACTAAGCAAATTTCTACTGAATAATGAATTCAGTAGAGGAAATGTAGATAAAACACTTTTTCTCAAAAGAAAAATAAAAATCTGCTAGTAGTTCAAATACATGTAGATGACATAATTTTTGGTGCCACTAATGATAATCTTTGCAAAGAGTTTGCTAAATTAATGCAAGGAGAATTCGAGATGAGTATGATGGGAGAACTAAATTTCTTTTTCGGATTACAAATCAAGCAAACTAAGGAAGGTATCTTCATTCATCAAACTAAATACACAAAGAAAATATTAAAGAAATTTGGGAATGAAAATCATAAGGGAATAGGCACCCCAATGAATCCCACTAGTAAGCTAGACAAAGATGAAAAAAGAAAAAGTATAAATATAAAGCTTTATAGAGGCTTAATTGGATCTTTGCTTTACCTTACTGCTAGTAGGCCAGACATAGTGTTTAGTGTGGGAATATGTGCTAGATACCAATCAGATCCTAAGGAGTCACATCTAAGTCTGTCAAAAGAATCCTTAGATATTTGAGAGCAACCACAAACATAGGTTTATGGTACTCTAGAGATTCCTATTTAGACTTACTTGCATATTCTGATGCAGATTTTGCTGGTTGCAAATTAGATAGGAAGAGTACTAGTGGAACATGTCAATTTTTAGAGAATAACTTAGTATCATGGTTTAACAAAAAGTAGAATTCAGTAGCATTGTCAACGGCTGAGGCCGAATATATAGCTGTCGGAAGTTGCTGTGCTCAAATACTATGGCTCAAGCAACAACTAGAGGACTAATGAATTAAACTAGATAACATTCCTATAAAGTGTGATAACACTAGTGCCATTAACCTTACCAAGAATCCAGTTCAGCACTCTAAAGCCAAACATATTGAAATAAGGTATCATTTCATTAGAGATCATGTTCAAAATGGAAATATATGTATTGAGCATATGTGTACCGAGAAACAATTGGCTGACATATTCACAAAATCTTTAAGTGGAGATAGATTTTGCATGCTAAGAAGGGAATTAGGTATATGTGACCCTTTTGATTGAGTAGATATAAGAAGGAACAAGTTGTCTCATGATACTCTCCTTCCATTTCGAAAAACTCATGAAATATTAGTCGAACTAGTCATCTATAGATTCCTTACTCATGTATCATTGTCCCATAAAGAATTTGTAAGGATTGGAGGAAAGGAAGAATTTTTAAAAGGAAAGGAAGAGAAAGAAAATTTTCTGAACTGGGGCCGACCCGAGCCAGAATGGGGTCGACCCCACGTTGAGTCGACCCAAGAAAAATCTGGGGTCGACCCAACGGCGGGACCCTGTTTTTAAAAGAGGAACCCGTGAGCTATGTTAGGGCACTGTTTCATCTTGTCCTCTTCCTAAAACTCTATTTTCCACTCTCCAATCTCTTCCAATCATCTCCAAACAGTAGAAGGGAGCTTCCCCAAGCCGTTAGATCAAGATCTTGGAAGGAATAGGACCCAAGCGAGCCGTTGCTAAGAGATCCGGGAGAGTTTCACAGACAACCCGTGTTGATAGACATGCTAGAGAGTCTTCTACAGTGCCTCCACAAGGTGAGACACGTGTAGAGCCTCCTCCTCCTTCTTCCCCCTCCGTACAACTTGCAAAATATGCGGAAAGACCGGTGACCACGAGGAGAAGGATCCACTCCGAATTTTTGGATCAATAAGGGTTCCGATTGGGTGATTGGATCCGAAGGCAAGGATGGGAGTATCTTTGCTCCCTAAATGTGGTGATCTACCTGAGGTTGGTTCGTGAGTTCTATGCCTTCCTAAAAGTTGGAATGGGAGGGCTTATATCTGAAGTCCGAGGAGTAAGGCTTAGGGTTTCAGAAGAAAGTTTGAGTGAGTTGCTTCATCTCCCCTGCGAAGGAGCTACACCGGAAAGACCAGAAAGTAAGTTGAGAGCTCTACAGCTGATTTTTGAGAGAGAGGATTTTGATTATTTAGAAAATTTAGTAGCTAGCTCTCTATCAGCTGAGATGAGGTTGTTGCATAACTTCATAGGTCGGATACTGTTTCCGAAGAGTGGGAGATTCGATCTCATATCTGAGTGAGATTTGGTTATTATGGAGCACGTTATTCAGGGCATTCCCCTGAACCTCCCAGCTATGATGATCAGACAGATGAGAAAGGCTATATGCAATTCGAGAGTCTCTTTGCCCTATGGTATGATACTCACTCTGGTCTTCACAGCATGACATATCAGTAGAGGGAGAGATCTCCAGGCATCTATTATTTACTGACACTTACATTGCACGATCCCTAATTCGCATGGGTTATGAGAAGGTGAACGGGCAGTGGGTGCGTGCAGGAGCAGGGATACATGCACCAGAGATTGGAGACCCCATCCTTGAGGCTGAGGTACCTGCGGATCATCCTACAGCACCTTCAGAGGCTGAACCTTCGTCATCCACACCTACGGGATGTACAGAGGAGTTTTGGAGTAGGATGACTGAGCTTATATCAGCTCAGGTGAGGACTCTCTCTGATGGGATGTGGAGCAGGATGGATAGCATGACTGCTGAGATTAGCGATCTTAGAGAGCAGGTAGGAGCATTACGGAGAGAGAGAGAGGCTAATGGTCCAAATGTGCCCCGAGCAGCTGAGTCAGAGGTATCGGCACAGAGTCATCCAGCTCAGCGAGATCCACGCCAGACTCAGTCCCATCAGGCTCGACCTCCCCTCGCCACTTATGCTAGGAGGATGAGGACTAGATCACAGCCATTAGATACCTCCTAGGCTGATGTTAGCACTATAATTAGTGCCTAGGATTTATCTAGTTCTCATATATATTTTGTGTTGATTATGTACTTTGCACTCTGATTGAAGAACATTGTATTTTTGGCATTAATGTACTACAATGTTCCATTTTGATAAATGAAACTTGACTGTTTATTATTTACTGTGTCTACTTATCTATTGCCATGCACCTATTTGATGATAACAAAAAGGGAGAGAAGCAAGAAAAGAAAGAAGTTGCAATAAGTTGACAAACAAGGTTGAAAATTATAATAGGAGATAATATATACTTAAGGGGGAGCGATATGTAACAATGAAAATGTTTAAGTCTAAACTCTCAATCAAATTTCAGAATTTGGCACATACCTTTCACACCTCGATACATAATCTGAAACTCTTGTTTTATCTAAAATTTTTGAAGTTTCATCTTTAACCAAATATAAAAGAAAGGGTGAGTAAATCAAAAAGTTCAAATTGGCAATATTTGGATTAAAAAGGGGGAGAATTCACTCTCAAATTTGAAAAACTGAAATTTAGCAACTTGAGCTCTTCTAAAACTGATTTTAAGTTAAGTAACAATCGGCTCATACTCAATATTTTGTAATTATCAAAAAGGAGGAGATTGAGGATGATAGTGGTATTTTGATGATTAACACAACCATTAAGGAAATATCTAATTAAAAATTACAAGAAAATATGATACATCATTACTAAGTTCGTCACCCACGGTACATTAGAAGAATGAGATCAAGATGTACTTCATTGATTACCAATGAGATAAAATTTGCGATAGAAAAGGGATAGTGAATTCTAAATTCCAATTCGGCAAAGTTTCAAGTGAAACGTACTCCTAAGGGGACAACAGTAATTTTCATTGTTTAGAGTATATAGCACCACCATGACATATATTCAAAATTGCTTGAAGTATATTTCATTGATTATATGGATGAATCTAACCTTAAGTTGCAGCAAAGTGTGGAATGAGTCGACCCCAAGATTGGTGGAGTCGACCCCGGCACATCAAGGAACCATCGGGCACATTTCTGCAAAAATGGCACGGATGAACAGTACTTGGGTCGACCCAAGTGAAAGTTGAGTCGACCCCATCTTCAAGCCTCAAGAAAACAAGTCTTTGGAATCCCTGAGAGGGTCGACCCCAATGTAACTTGAGTCGACCCCACCTTGAGTCGACCCCAACTGAACATGAGTCGACTCCAAGACTGTGTCATTCAAAACTGGGACTTTGGAATCCCTGAGAGGGTCAACCCCAATGGAACTTGAGTCGACCCCACCTTGAGTCGACCCAAAAAGAGTTGAGTCGACCCCAGAGTGTTACCCAGATAGACAACCCAAGAGGGGGGGTGAATTGGGTTTTAAAATAATTTAGATATTTAAAACGTTGTGGATGACTAATTAAAACTATTGCAAGTTGTTTAATTAAATGCTATGTGCTGTGAGTGATAAGAGAGGAAGAAGAAGAGAGACAATCAAACACAAACACCAAGTTTTATAGTGGTTCGGAGCTAACCCTTGCTCCTACGTCCACTCCCCAAATCTCACTTGGGAATTCACTATAACCCCCTTGGATTACAGCCGGTTGTTTTCCAAGCTCACAACCAAACTTGTTGTTTTACGAGCTCACAACGAACTCGGTCGGTTTTCCCAGGCTCACCGACTAGAACCACCCCGATTGTTTTCCCGGGATCACAATCAAACCCTTACACACGTTGGTTTTAATAACTAGGCTCACCAACTAACCTCTATACCCTTGATTCAATCCCCCGATTGAATCAAGCAAATACAAGTTGTAAATAAAATAGACAAACAGAAAACTAAGCTTCTCAAAAGCAGATGGAAAACAATATAATCTGAAAAGAAGTTTAGAAGCCCTCAAACGCTTTTAAGTTGGAGAAGAGGAATGGCTTCTTAAACTTCGGTCTCCTCTTGAATGTGTAGTCAACTTGAATGCAGGAGGAGCTTCTTTAATTGCTGGGAAGATGTAGGTGGATGCAGTAAATGCAGATCTTCCCTTTTTCTCGTTGAAGAACAAGTTGCAGAGTTGAATGCTTGAATACTTGGAGTGGAATGGTTGTTCTCTGCCTTGCTACAGTCCTCTGTGGCTATTTAAACCAACCCCCACGGAAACTAGCCGTTAGAGAGCTTTTTCTGCCCGTTCTGCACACTCTGTACAGTCTAACAATATGTCCGTTGGTGGGTTGGAGTCGACTCGCGCGATCAGGAGTCGACTCGTCTGTAGCGGGAGTCGACTCATACTTTTCCGGAGTCGACTCTGCAACTGTTCCAGATTTGAATTAAAGTTGCCTTCGCGACTGGGAGTCGACTCGTCTTGACCCAGAGTCGACTCGCCAACTTCTGGAGCTGACTTAGCTTTCTCGGAGTCGGCTCATCCCATGGAGTCCGTGGATCTATTTTTGAATTTGGTCCACTCGAGTCGACTCGTCAATCCGAGGAGTCGACTCGGCGCTCAGAGCCCGAACTCCCTATCTTCTGTCTTTTTGGCTCGTCCAGTCTTGGAGTCGACTCGAACTTCCTCGGAGTCGACTCGGCTCTCAGTTTCCGAAACTTGGTCTTCTGCCTTTTTGATGTGAAGCTACCTTGGAGTCGACTCTAGCTGTCTGGGAGTCGACTCGAATCTCAGAGGCAGTAACTTGGTCTTCTGTCTTCTTTGTGGTCGCGGAGTCTCGGAGTCGACTCGTGTATTGCGGGAGTCGACTCGAATCTCAGAGTCCGAAAAACGCTCTCTGACTTTTTCTTTGTGTTCCTCTGAGAGTCGACTCTCACTTTCTTTGGAGTCGACTTGCCAACCATCGGAGTCGACTCGCGTTCCACTGGAGTCGACTCGAATCTCAGACCCGAAAACTGCTCTCTGACTTTTCTGCCTGTTCTCGGTCGAAGTCGACTCGTACTGATCCGGAGTCGACTCGAGCTCATGCCAGTGAACTTGATCCGCTTGGAGTCGACTCGTGATACTCTGGAGTCGACTCGAGTCTCAGACTTTGATTCAAGCTGACTTCTTAACTTATCCAAAATATTATGAACCAAGTCTAGAGACACTTAGACAAGATTTTCACTGAAACACTTAATTGAATTCATTAGTAAACAAGAGATATACTCAAATGCTTTGAGCTCATCAAAATCAAATAGGGTTTTAATCAATCACTCCACAATCTCCCCCTTTTTGATGATGACAAAACATTGAGTATATGTAAAGTGAATTGCTCTATAAACAAGGAAGTAAAATCCATAAATGAATTCAGATGTCTGGTAATTTAATTTATCCAAGTTTGAAGGGTGTGAAACAATAAATTTTGGAATTAAAGCTCCCCCTTTCATTTGGAATTATATAAGCCTTCATATCATGCAATCAATTGTTTAGCTTATATATATTTAATAATTTAGCTTTCTTAAAAATCCAGATTCTCCCCCTCAACATATGCAATCTACTTTGTTTTGATTCTAAGAATTATTTTTGGTTTTTAGAGGGAAAATCTGTCAATTTGTTCTTGAGTAGGATTCAGCTAATCTCCGAATATCCCTTGAATAGATTCTGGAGATTACTCCATTAGGAGCCCCAAAAGAGAGATAATGAGCCTCGAGGTACCAAATCCACTTAGAACAAATTTTTGTGTGTTTTAAAAGTTTTTCTTTTTATTGATTTTCATTGATTCCTTTTACATATTTTATACATATTTCTCCCCCTTTTTGTCATCGTATCAAAAAGGAGGTAAACACACACAATCAAGCATAGATCAAATGGCACAGAATGGAAGAAAATAGGGCTACTCATTGTATTGATTTGTATGTAAATACATTTGAGAATACAATAAGTACAGCAAAACACTACATGTCAAAATAAAACACAAAAAGCAGCTATGATCTCCTCGAGGATGTATCTCCTCCTCTCGAGGATGTGGCTCCTCCTCTCGAGGATGTGGCTCCTCCTCTCAATCTACTCTGCTCCATGAGGAGGGTGACTGCATCGGTGACATGCCCGAGCTGAGTGATGATGGATGAAGTAGCTCTGCTATGTGTAGTGGAGAGCTCAGTCACCGACGTCTGAAGTGCGTCCAGCTTGTCGATGAGCACATTCGACAAGCGCTCGGCCCCCTGTGTGGTGGTGCTCATGTCCTTCCGGATGTCATCGCGCATCTTCCGAGTGATGCCCGTGACCTCACTCATACTGGAGGACTGACCCTGGACCAAACTCCGGACATTGTAGATCTCTTCCCGTACATGAGCCGTCATGTCAGTCACGGCTGTCAAGGAAGGGACCAACTCAGAAGATACGGGTGCAGGAGTGGGAGCAGGCACCGAACCTCGGAGCTCCTGGAGCAGATCTCGGACTATCTCCTGCCGCAGCTCCCGGAGCTGCTCAGACGAGATCCGGACCTCCATAGGCTGAGTGGGTGGAGCTGAGGAGGAGGGTCCGGCGGAGGTGGTAGGAGCAGAAGTGGATGGAAAGTCTGGTACGTCGGGAAAGTCAGAATCGGGCTCAGGACTGGGGGAAGGTCTGGTGGTCTGTGTGGTGATGGATGACTTCCTAACCCAGATCCCCTCTCTCTTCCGAAACCCCATCCTGTGTAGGGTCCCCGCTCGCATGCGATCTGTCCATCGCAATGCCTTGGAGGGTTCCCCCTCAGGAATGGGAATCTCGTACTCCCTAAACAGAAGAGTGAATATCATGCCGTATGGGAGGGTGAGCCTAGGTCTATCTAGGGGCTCACACAGATACCTATAGATGAGTTTGGGGAAGTTGATTGGGGTGTCCTGAAGAATATAAAACATAAGAGCTAGGTCTCTCTCATTTACAAAATCAAATCTTCCTGTCTTAGGGAAGATGGACCTAGACAATATACTCAAGAGGATCCGCACCTCAATCGGAAGTGAGCTAGCAGATACCTCGTCTAGGGGGGACTGAGGTGGATGCCCTAGTACGGCCGTAAGGGCCTCAACCCTGTCCTCGGGGTGTGTAGGAGCCACCCCGATTTGTGGAAGGTGGAGGATGTGGGCAATGAGATCCTCCGTAATGAACAGAGGGACACCGGCTACTGTGCCCTCGATACCTCCATCTTCCCGATGGACGGTACCGTAGAACTCTCTAATGAGGCCAGGGTAAATGGGGAGGTCTAATGTAAGGAAAAACTCTAAGCCCTGGACCCTAAGTCTTTCACCTATGGTGAAACCCTCTCGGGAGAGATAGTCGAAGTCGACATATCTCCCGGTGGTGACGGCCTTCCCGGCCAATGGCCTCGCGGGAACCGCCCTAGGCGGGGAACGAGCCGGAGGTTGTGGCCTCGCGGGATCGTGCCGAGCCTTGGAGCGCCGCTCGGGACCGGCCTCGGGTCGGGACCTTTTTCGGACTACGGTCTTACGCGGCATAATGACCTAAAATGGGAGGAAAACCTAATGAACGGTGAAGAACCGACGGAAAAGTCTTGGGGACGACCGGGGACGACCTAGAAAGGGAGGAAAACCCTAGGGGACGGTGAAGGGTCGACGGAAAAAACCTTGGGGACGACCTAGGAGTCGGCTCTAGGGCTTGTGAACAGTGGCGGCTTGAGAAAGAAGTGTTTTCGAAACGACAAAGTTAGGGTTAAAAAGTCGGATCCCGACTGCAAGTCGACTCCACTGAGTCGCGAGTCGACTCGACCTCGAGTCGACTCCAGAATATGCGCGAGTCGACTCTCCTTATGCGTCTGTAAACCTCGAGTCGACTCCCGACTATATGCGAGTCGACTCCCCCTCTGCTGCCATCTTTGCGAGTCGACTCCCGCAAATGCGCGAGTCGACTCCCCCTCAGAAGCCGACTCTGAAACTTACTCGAGTCGTCTCTAACTTTGGCACGCACCTAAAAATCATGCTATGTTTGTGCCAAACGAGGAAAAATCACTAAATTAAGATCTGATTTGATGATCATTGAAGAGAAACTCTATTTTAACCACAAACTAATCATCAAAATCAATGAATCTAGTGGAAACTACCACTAGGATGGATCAATCACTCCTAATCCCCTCCTAAGCACACTAAACCTCTCTTCACTTAGGGGTTTTGTAAAAATATCTGCTAATTGATCATCAGTACAAACAAATTGGAGTGTCACATCACCATTCAATACATGATCTCTTATGAAGTGATGTCTTATCTCAATGTGTTTAGTTCTTGAATGCTGAATTGGATTTTTAGTTAGATTAATGGCACTTGTATTATCACAATTAATGGGAATTTTATCTTGTTTAATGCCATAATCTTCTAGTTGTTGTTTAATCCACAAGATTTGAGCACAACAACTCCCGGCTGCAACATATTCAGCTTCAGCAGTAGATAATGCAACCGAGTTTTGTTTCTTGCTAAACCATGAGATAAGGTTTTCTCCTAGAAATTGACAAGACCCGCTGGTACTTTTTCTATCAAGCTTACATCCAGCGAAGTCTGAATCTGTGTATCCTATTAAGTTTAGGCTAGATTCTTTAGAGTACCATAACCCTATATTCTTAGTTCCTATTAAGTATTTAAAAATTCTCTTAACTGCAACTAGATGTGATTCTTTAGGATTAGCCTGATATCTAGCACACATGCAAACACTAAACATAATATCAGGTCTACTTGCAGTAAGATACAATAAGGATCCTATCATACCTCTATACAGTTTCTGATCTACAGATTTACCTGATTCATCTTGGTCTAATTTGCATGATGAGCTCATGGGGGTGCTGATTGACTTGTTTTCCTCCATATCAAACTTCTTGAGCATCTCCTTGATATATTTGGCTTGATTGATGAAGATGCCTCCTTCAGACTGTTTGATTTGAAGGCCGAGGAAGTAGTTCAGCTCTCCCATCATACTCATCTCAAATTCACTCTGCATCAAATCAGCAAATTCTTCGCAGAGGCGATTGTTAGTAGCACCAAAAATGATATCATCAACATAAATCTGTACTAATAATATATCTTTGTTTTGCTTTTTCAGAAACAGTGTTGTATCTACATTTCTCCTAGAGAATTCATGTTCTAATAGGAATTTGCTAAGTCTCTCATACCATGCTCTAGGTGCTTGTTTTAAACCATAAAGTGCTTTGTTCAGTTTATATACATGATTAGGGTATTGATGATTTTCAAAACCCGGAGGTTGTTCTACATATACCTCCTCATTAATATATCCATTTAAAAATGCACTTTTTACATCCATTTGAAACAGTTTGAAGTCCTTAGAGCATGCATATGCCAATAATAATCTAATAGCCTCAAGTCTAGCTACAGGAGCAAAGGTTTCATCAAAATCTATACCTTCTTCTTGATTATAACTCTTTGCTACTAGTCTAGCCTTATTCCTTATGACAATTCCATTTTCAACAAGTTTATTTTTGTAAATCCATTTAGTACCTATAATTGGATATTCAGAAGGTCTCTCAACTAGATTCCACACTTTGTTTCTAGTAAATTGGTTTAGTTCTTCTTGCATTGCATTTATCCAATTTACATCATTTTCGGCTTCTTCTATATGTTTGGGCTCAAAGTGTGAGACAAAAGCTAGATGGTTATTCAAATTCCTAAGGGATGCTCTAGTCCTGACCGGTTGAGATGGATCATCTAGAATTAGTTCCTTAGGATGCCCGTGAGCATACCTCCAAGCTTTAGTTAGCCCATGATCCACAATAGCCTCTTGGCTTGATGATGCTCCTTCACTCAACTTTTGATTATCATCTTGTAATGCCATCTCATCTATCTTTTCTTCAAGAATTTCAACATCATCATCAAAATTATCTTTCTTACTAGAGGAGATGTCACTAGAATCATCAAATACAACATGTATAGATTCTTCTATAACTAAGGTTCTTTTGTTAAAGACTCTATAGGCTTTGCTAGTTGTAGAGTAGCCTAAGAAAATTTCCTCATCAGATTTAGAGTCAAATTTACCTAGATTATCTTTCCCATTATTATGAACAAAACACCTACATCCAAAAACATGAAAGTAATTAACTTTTGGTTTTCTATTTTTCCAAAGTTCATAAGGTGTTTTCTTTATGATGGGTCTCAATAGAACTCTATTTAATATATGACAAGAAGTATTAATGGCTTCTCCCCAAAAGTACTTAGGGAGGTTACTTTCACATAACATAGTTCTAGCCATTTCCTCTAGAGTTCTATTTTTCCTCTCCACAACTCCATTTTGTTGTGGTGTCCTAGGTGCAGAAAAATTATGGGTTATCCCCTTTTTACTACAAAATTTCTCAAATGACTGATTTTCGAATTCGGTACCATGGTCACTTCTAATAGCTATTACTGAGGTATCTCTAGCATTGGTTACTTCTTTATGGAATTTCTTAAAAACAGAAAATGCTTGATCCTTATGTGCTAGGAACATGACCCATGTGTACCTAGAATAATCATCTACAATAACTAGACCATATTTATTTCCACCTAGGCTTGTTGTTCTAGTTGGTCCGAATAGGTCCATGTGTAATAATTCTAGAGGCCTAGAGGTAGAAACACATTTTATGGATTTAAATGAGTTCCTAGATTGTTTGCCAAATTGACATGCTTCACATATTTTGTTCTTTTCAAATTTTAATTTTGGCAAACCTATCACGGAATCTCTTTTAACTAGTTTAGTTATTGTGTCCATGCTTGCATGACCTAACTTACGGTGCCACAACCAACTAGCATCATTATCCTTAGTTTCATTAACAACTAGACATTGGTTATGTTTTGCAAGATCTTCAAGGTCTACAACATATACATTTCCTCGTCTAATTCCTTTAAAAACTAAACTATTATCATTAGGGTTTGTTATAATGCATAGTGATGGTTTAAACATAACATCATACCCTTTATCACATAATTGACTAATGCTTAATAAGTTATGCTTAAGACCATCAACATATCTAACATTATCTATAAAAGTAGAAGGGGTGATTTGAACTTTACCAATACCAATGATGTGACCTTGGTTGTTGTCTCCAAAAGTCACAGCACCTCCCTTCTTAGCTTCAAGGGTGAAAAATTGATTCTTGTCACCCGTCATGTGCCTTGAGCAGCCACTATCCAAATACCAGCAGTTTTTGTTGACCTTGGCTGCAAGACACTCCTACACAAGCAAATCATGTCATCTTAGGTACCCAAGTTTTCTTGGGTCCTTCATGGTTAGTCAAGTTGGTTCCTTTTGGAATCCATACCCTTTTAATTTTCCTTTTTGTTTTACCTTTCCTAAGATTACACACATTTGCTTTATGACCTATAGTTCCACAACAAAAGCAGGTTATTTTCTTAGTTTTACTTTCTCCAGCTTTAACAAAGAAGTTACTAAGAAGTTTTTGTTTATTTCTTGGTTTATATCCTAAACCCGCTTTATTAAATACTGCTCGTTGACTATTTAGTATCATATTTAATTTTTCTGAGCTATATGTAAATTTTTCAACTAAGGGTTTGTATTTTTCTAGTTCTTGAGTTAGTATTTGTTTTTCTGCTTTTAGTTCATTTAGTTCTTTTGTGAGATCCTTATTTAAGATTTGTTTATGTTTTTTTAGTTCTGAAAATTCCTTAGTTAGTTTTTCATTATCTTTAGTTAAGGTAGTAGTCTTTTGAGTTAAAAGGTGGTTGCTTGTCTTAAGTTCTATATTTTCTTTGGTGATTAAATCCTTATCCTTAACTAATTTATCGTATTTATGTAGGTATGATTGATTAGCGGTTTTTAGTTCTTTATTCTTAAGATTTATGGCCTTATATTCTATCATTAATTCATTAAATGCATCATAAAGTTCATCAAAAGAAAAATCAAGATGCGATTCGGATGTTACCTCATTTTCATTGGCCATGAAGCAGAAATTGGCCTTTTCTTCTTGTTCATCATCCGATGAAGAGGATGATGAGTCGGAGTCGGATAGTGTTGTGACAAGAGCCTTCTTCTTCTTGTACTTGCTCCCCTTTTTTAGTAAAGGGCACTCAGCTCTTATGTGACCCGGCTTCTTGCACTCGTAACACCCAATCTCCTCATTTTCCCTTTCCTTACCTTTGTCCTTGCGGTAGGAATTTGAGGGGCCTCTCCTTTGATGATAGGACTTCTTGTGGTTGATGAATTTTCTGAATTTGCGCACAAGAAGTGCCTCACCATCATCTTCCTCATGTTCTTCTTCTTCACTGCTGCTACTGCAAGATAAGTCCTTGTTAGATGAAGTAGATTTTAGAGCTATTACCTTTTTCTTATGGGAGGACTCTTCCTCGTTGTGTTGTTTCATGGTTAGCTCGTGCATCATTAGGGATCCAAGAAGCTCCTCAAGTGGTAATTTGTTCAGGTCCTTGGCTTCTTGGATTGCGGTCACTTTAGCTTCCCATGACCTTGGTAGACACCGAAGGATTTTCCTGACAAGCTCACTGTTAGTATAGTTCTTGCCAAGGCTTTTTAGGCCATTGACAATGTCAGTAAACCTAGTAAACATGCATGTAATTGTTTCATTAGAATCCATTTTAAATAGTTCATATTTATGAACCAAAATATTTATTTTGGATTCTTTGACTTGATTCGTGCCCTCATGGGTCACTTCAAGTCTGTCCCAAATCTCTTTTGCAGAATTGCAAGTAGAGACCCTATTGAATTCATTTCTATCTAAGGCACAATAAAGCACATTCATAGCTTTAGAGTTTAGTTGTGCCTTTCTCATGTCATGTTCATCCCAATCCTTTTCTAGTTTGGATACCGTGACACCCTCTACATATATGGATGGGATGTATGGCCCATTTACTACAATGGTCCACATCTCATAGTCTTGGGCTTGGATGAATATTCTCATCCTAGCCTTCCAATATGAGTAGTCGGATCCATTAAAGAATGGGGGTCTTTGGGTGGACTGACCCTCAATGTGGGAAGATCCAAATGGGGTTGTCATTTTGATCTTTTACTCTTGGGTGGAAGAGTTTAGGCTCTGATACCACTTGTTGCCCAGATAGACAACCCAAGAAGGGGGGTGAATTGGGTTTTAAAATAATTTAGATATCTAAAACGTTGTGGATGACTAATTAAAACTATTGCAAGTTGTTTAATTAAATGCTATGTGTTGTGAGTGATAAGAGAGGAAGAAGAAGAGAGACAATCAAACACAAACACCAAGTTTTATAGTGGTTCGGAGCTAACCCTTGCTCCTACGTCCACTCCCCAAGTCTCACTTGGGAATTCACTATAACCCCCTTGGATTACAGCCGGTTGTTTTCCAAGCTCACAACCAAACTTGTTGTTTTACGAGCTCACAACGAACTCGGTCGGTTTTCCCAGGCTCACCGACTAGAACCACCCCGATTGTTTTCCCGGGATCACAATCAAACCCTTACACACGTTGGTTTTAATAACTAGGCTCACCAACTAACCTCTATACCCTTGATTCAATCCCCCGATTGAATCAAGCAAATACAAGTTGTAAATAAAATAGACAAACATAAAACTAAGCTTCTCAAAAGCAGATGGAAAACAATATAATCTGAAAAGAAGTTTAGAAGCCCTCAAACGCTTTTAAGTTGGAGAAGAGGAATGGCTTCTTAAACTTCGGTCTCCTCTTGAATATGTAGTCGACTTGAATGCAGGAGGAGCTTCTTTAATTGCTGGGAAGATGTAGGTGGATGCAGTAAATGCAGATTTTCCCTTTTTCTCATTGAAGAACAAGTTGCAGAGTTGAATGCTTGAATACTTGGAGTGGAATGGTTGTTCTCTGCCTTGCTACAGTCCTCTGTGGCTATTTAAACCAACCCCCACGGAAACTAGCCGTTAGAGAGCTTTTTCTGCCCATTCTGCACACTCTGTACAGTCTGACAATGTGTCCGTTGGTGGGTTGGAGTCGACTCGCGCGATCAGGAGTCGACTCGTCTGTAGCGGGAGTCGACTCATACTTTTCCGGAGTCGACTCTGCAACTGTTCCAGATTTGAATTAAAGTTGCCTTCGCGACTGGGAGTCGACTCGTCTTGACCCAGAGTCGACTCGCCAACTTCTGGAGCTGACTTGGCTTTCTCGGAGTCGGCTCATCCCATGGAGTCCGTGGATCTATTTTTGAATTTGGTCCACTCGAGTCGACTCGTCAATCCGGAGAGTCGACTCGGCGCTCAGAGCCCGAACTCCCTATCTTCTGTCTTTTTGGCTCGTCCAGTCTTGGAGTCGACTCGAACTTCCTCGGAGTCGACTCGGCTCTCAGTTTCCGAAACTTGGTCTTCTGCCTTTTTGATGTGAAGCTGCCTTGGAGTCGACTCTAGCTGTCTGGGAGTCGACTCGAATCTCAGAGGCAGTAACTTGGTCTTCTGTCTTCTTTGTGGTCGCGGAGTCTCGGAGTCGGCTCGTGTATTGCGGGAGTCGACTCGAATCTCAGAGTCCGAAAAACGCTCTCTGACTTTTTCCTTGTGTTCCTCTGAGAGTCGACTCTCACTTTCTTTGGAGTCGACTTGCCAACCATCGGAGTCGACTCGCGTTCCACTGGAGTCGACTCGAATCTCAGACCCGAAAACTGCTCTCTGACTTTTCTGCCTGTTCTCAGTCGGAGTCGACTCGTACTGATCCGGAGTCGACTCGAGCTCGTGCCAGTGAACTTGATACGCTTGGAGTCGACTCGTGATACTCTGGAGTCGACTCGAGTCTCAGACTTTGATTCAAGCTGACTTCTTAACTTATCCAAAATATTATGAACCAAGTCTAGAGACACTTAGACAAGATTTTCACTGAAACACTTAATTGAATTCATTAGTAAACAAGAGATACACTCAAATGCTTTGAGCTCATCAAAATCAAATAGGGTTTTAATCAATCACTCCACACAGAGAAAAACGACTGAAATATAAAGTTCTGTGTTTCCTGAGAGGGCCGACCCCAATGTAGCATGAGTCGACCCCAGTAAAAGTTGGGTCGACCCCAGTGAAAGTTGAATCGACCCCAAGTCTGATGAACAGTGGTTTGAGTCGACCCCAGAAAAGTTTGGGTTGACCCCAGCACGGGCAGAAGCATAACGGCTAGTTCTGCAGAAGTACTTTTTGTCCTTCCAATAGTAAGTAACGGCTAGTTTTTGAAATCTAACCAATGGGGGTGTCCAATGGGTGAGGGAAACTATTTAAAGTGATACTATTCATCAGAAAAAGTATCCTTTTGCAAAAGATCAAGGCTTACACAAAAAAGACAAGAGCCCTAATTTTCTTCATCCAAGTGCTTCATTCAAAGAGTCAAAAGGAAGTGGTTGAGCAGATTCCAAGAGACATTAAGAGCTCCATCCACCTTTGAAGAGTGAAGCATTCTTGACAAAGAAAAGAGAAGTCTCATCAAGCGATAACTATATTCTAAACTCTTCTTTGTAGCTTATAATTGTTATATTTGCTCATCTAGGAGTTTCAACTTTCTTCTTCTTTTTAATCACCTTGTAAAGGTTTGTTGGTGAGCCCGTAAAACCAACGGTGCAGGTTTATTGGTGAACCCGTAAAACCAATTGTGAAGGTTCTTTGGTGAGCCCGTAAAACCAACATAGGTTTTTGGTGATCCCGGAAAACCAAAGTATAAAGATTTTTGGATTGTGAGCCTGGAAAACAATCCAATTGTAATCCGCGGAATTATATTGAATTCCCAAGGGATCGCCTGGGGAGTGGACGTAGGTGCTTAGGAGAGCACCGAACCACTATACTTCTTGTGTGTTTGCATTGTGTATTGTCTTAACTTCACTAACTCATCAATTGACTCAATTAAGATAGTAAAAATTTAGAGAAACCAATTCACCCCCCCCCCCCCCTGGCTTGTCACTTTGGGCAACAAACATCACTAGTAAAAATATTCTAGAAAAAGCTAAAAAAAATTACTTTATTTTTTTTAGATAAAAAGTTGCACCAGTCAAAATCTTACTCCAAAAGAAAACTTTCGAATTGATCATCCTATTTAGGCTCCAAATAATGAAATTTGGACTTAATCGCTAGAGACGCTGCCCCGTAAGAGATCCTCCTAGATCAAGAAATTCTAGTTTAATATAGAATTTAGCGTCCTTTCTATTCTTAATAAGAAAGTCCTATTTATAACTACGAGGAGAAATGGGTACACTATTTTGAGTAAACAACCGGTGGATACACTCTTTAAGCAAACAACCAAAAACTATAGTAATAATGAAGTTTCACATACCATTCAACCACAGCTAATTCCACACTATTTTGAGCAAACAACCGTTGGGTACACTATTTTGCGCAAACAACCGAAAACTATAGCAATAATAAAGTTTCACCTACCATTCAACCATACCTAATTCTACATATGCATTGATGCAAAGATACACTCCAAGCCCCTACACAAGTTAAATAATATCTCGAAATATGCTCCCCCCCCCCCCCCCCAACCAATTGCTTTTTTTCAAAGTGCAATTAAACAAAAAAATGTTACCGAAACAACAACCAAAAATCATCGATCATACCTTCATTGTCCGATTGATCCACATGCATTATCAAACGGTCTAACTCCTTCAATCACCATCAAGATTGAGAGATGACAATAATCGATGTCGTGCCGCGCTGCCATTGTGCCATGTGCAAGTGTAGAACCATATACATGGAATGTTTATATTTTATAATTCTTAAATTTTTTCACCAAGTGGTAGAAAACCTATATGTTAGTTGTTACAATGGAGGCATGCTAACCAGAAAATAAGGCTAGATACCCCCAACCCATTTACTACAATTATGGTGCTTATTTAATGAGAGTATCTGTCAATTTTCTGAACTAAATCAAATTACGACATATCTGTAAGGATCCGTATGGGCGTATATTTAGTCTCACATTGGTTATTTGCTGGATAGATCTTGGGTACTTATACGGGATCAAGGAATCCAAATAATACTTTTCGGCTAGCCATTTTGGGTGAGATCCTGGATTGTTACAAATGGTATCAAAACGAACCCAATCCATAACCTATGTGGACTATGGAACACTGCAGTACGGATCTATTGGGGCTGACCACGGGTCGATCGTGGTATTTGTGATTAAATTTAATGAATTTGAACCCTTAGCCTAACGAGAAAGTCAGGGCTTGAACGGGGAGAGTATGTGAGGATCCGTACGGACGTGTATTTAGTCTCACATCGGTTATTTGCTAGATAGATCTTGGGTACTTATATAGGATCAAAAAATGCAAATAATACTTTCCGACTAACCATTTTGGATGAAATTCTGAGTTGTTACAATATCTCACCAGCCCTCTATATGTAGGAAATAGGTGGGAAGAACCCAACGACGCCTGCTTCTGCTATCAAGTTGCAGGCTCCCAGAAGGAGCCACAGCGTGGTGGAGGCCCAGGCCTGAAGGGAAACAGTTGGAGACGCAAAGGCGAGCAAGGAAAGGGGAGGAGAAGGTAGAAGGAGAGGAAGCTGTCCCCATATGGGACTGTGGGAGCCCTCTCTATGACTCCTTTGAGCTGGCTTCTCTCTTCCACGTCATGGACCGCCACCTGAGGTCCTGCCCTTCTCCAAGGAGTCGAGGAGGCTCAGCGGAAGGGTCTGCGACGAGATTGACGAGGCCCTGAGGAGACAGAGATGGTGGTGGTGGTGGTGGTGGTGGTGGTGGTGGTGGTGGGGAGGAGGGGGAAGGAGGAGAAGGCAAAGAAGAGGAGCAAGGTGGGTTTGCGTGCCTTGTGTGGTGCCATCGTTTTCTGGAGAAGGAAATGAAATGTAATCTTTGCGTCACCTTTTCTCACTGCTTTCTGAGATTTCTCCTTTACCTTGGATCTTTTATTTTTTGATGGAAATAGGAGGTTGCAGGGTGCTACGCCCTGTTTATTGAATTAGAGAAAGTTACAGGTGTGTACAGTGTGTGAAAACACAATCACAAGAGAAAGAGAGGAGGCAGAGTACAAGATACGAAGGCACAGAGGCATTCACTTCCAAATGCTGCGAGGAATTTATGTATATGATGATATCTTTATAGAATTGCATCAGTTGGTTCATCATGATTGGTTGGTTTGGTTAATCTCTCTCTCTCTCTCTCTCTCTCTCTCTCTCTCTTATATTTTTTTAATAATATGACACATCAACTTTCTTATGAATGAATGGATTATAGAATATATTTAAGGATAATTCGAGCAACATTTGGTATAAGAAGGTGATAATTTAAGGGATGCAACTACAAGGATCCTCCACTGATTCGATCTTCTGAACATCTGTATATTCTCTGCAATGAGATTTCTGTTTCCATGCATTGATCTGAGTAATTTTGTACTTGAAAACTACACACCAGAATTTGACATAATTTGGTACAACATTTTTTTTTAATTTTTGCTTGAGTACAGCATTATTTTTGAAAGATATGCAGTCAGAATACCCTTGAGTGTCTAAACCACAGTTTCCACCCAATCTTCAACTAACTTGACCAAATATAACAAATCTATTACAGCCCAAAAATTAGCAGCGATCAACCGTATTCTTACTCAAGCCTGAAGATAATGGAATTTTGTATTCACAAAAGAAAAACTACTTGAAACTGTTTCAAATCCACACTTGATATTGACCAATAATAAATAAGTTAAAGGTGCATGGCTCTAATTAGGTTGCCTGTAAAATAAAAGAAAAAGAGAACAAAACCATTGGAAGAAAAGAAATTAAAGAAAGGAGACCAGAAAAATATCTTATGATCAGTTGAACTAGGAACTTTGCAAAGAATGTGGTTTGGTGGCATTTGGCAGAGCATTTGGGCACATGTTTTCAAGAATGCAGGCGAGTTTGAATCCTCTCAACTTCATATTCAAACCAGAAAATTCCGGTGGACATCATTTTTATATCACTAAAATGGCAGGTGATTGCTGGATCTCTCCGGTGGTGACCGGAACATATCAGAGATCTGAATAGATTCTCCTAGCAATGTTTCCATGGGAATTTTGCAGTGCATTGAGATCTGTGCAAGCAGAAGAACGGAGTTTGGAGTGCGTTGAGTCTGTGCCATGGGCGATCCAATGTGGGTTCAAGTTGTATCTTTCGTGCCGAAGAATAATTCACCTTCTTTCGTGGCATTGGATCGCACCTTGAACAGATCTCAAAGTAAGTCATTGTGCGACCGAATGGTTGATGTTGCAACAAAAAAAAAAAAGATCAATCATTCTTTCATGCAAAAGATACAACTCAAGCTCATCTAATGGTGATTTCTGCAAAGGATGGTGAATCCTTCTTCGGTGCAAAAGACGCACCCCGACCTCGATAAAGCTACCACCGCTCACTTCTCTCCACCTTTCCTCTCAGGGAAAAAAAATTATGTAACCTAGAAATCTTTCCATGGACTTTTGCCTGATGATTGCTCCATTTTTTGATTGGAGAAGCTCTCATTCTCGCAAAGGAGGTAGCCGTTGAATTGAGACTGTTGTCCCAACTCTGAAGAAGCTTCCTGGCTTACAACTGCGAAGGTATGGAAGAGTCTCTCGGCGACTCCAAGCCCAGCCAGGGTGAAACTGGCGGTATAATATGCAAGATTTTAAGCCTCAAGGCTCGCCAACTTAAAAATTATCAAAAAAAAATTGCAATTCCACCCAATCCAATCAAAGTTGTGATCAAGTTGTAACTGACGGAGAAATAGGCAGAGAGCGACATGGCCAGGCGCTCAAATCCACTGTGGCTAGCAATCTGGTTGCAGGCATAGGCTATATGATAGACCCTCAACGTAGCTAGAGAAGCCATGATAAAAATATCACGGCTCAATCCAACGTAAGAATCATAATTAGATAGGAGAACCATTTGGAATCAAATTGGTCTATGATTTAAAAATCCTATAAGGCCAAATCATAACATCAAATATATGGAAAACACATATGTGACGAGCAAGATCTGCCACATCGAGAAGCTGAGTTGTAAGCCAAACTTCCGGAGGCTATAACTTGATCATACGACGTTCGATTGAAATAATCTTTTTTTTAAAAAAAAGGGACTGTTTTCGAAAAACAACAACATAATCCCTTGTCCTTTAGAGGGTGGCACCTCTAGTGATCGAGCCCAATTTCCATCATTTGGGGTTCGAAATAGGTCGGTCAAACAAAAAGTTTCCTTTTTGGATAAAATTTTAATGGGGCATAGCTTTCTACTCGAGAAGAATCAAATGGAGTGATAGAAGTAGAGCTGAAAGCGGGTTAGATTATATCCGACAATATCCATTTTTGTATTCGATTCGGGTTGGATTCGAACATTGTATATTTGGTCCGATCGGATTTAGATACGGATTTGAATAGTCAGTTCAAAAATCTTCCGAATATGGATACAGATGCAGATACACCTAATTTTCTTGGATTCGAATCTAAATTCGGATATCTATATAATAAGGATAAGTGAAAAGAAAAAGTTTAAATTAAGTTAAATTAGAGAACCAATTAAGTGATTAACCAAGCCTAAACTAAAAAGAACCTAAATATCGGATAACCATCACTTAAGACAATAACCCGAAAATGGAATATCGGATGCGAATGAAATCCTTCGAATCACCCCGCACACCTGAAAGGCTTAAACCTCTTATTCTTTTGTTTCATTCTTTTTTTTCTCTTTGTCGTCCTCAAGCAACTAGGGTTTCGAAGATCTCATCCATATTCTAGTTTTCACTTGATGATTGCAAACCGGCAATAGCCGTGAGACACCTTAGAGCGCCATAGATCCCGTCTAATTCGGTGACGAGCAATCTTCATCAGTATATCCTTTATAAAATTATTAGTTTTTATTATTGATAAATGCTTGTTAAAATTATTTTTTTTATTGAATTTTTTTTTATGATCATCTGGACTAACCCTGGACTACTCTGCTCTGCCACGCCACAAGACAGCAAATCCGTTGGTACTATCTAATAGGCTTCTATAGTGTCGTTATGTAAACGAATTGGGGCAAAAACCTCCAGGTCATAGATTTGAAAGCCACAGAACACTAAAAAAAAAAATCTTTTCCAGAGCTTTTTAGAGTCTGAACCGATGCTTATAAGTGTCGGTAATTTTAACACCGACGCTAAGTGTATGAAACTGAAATTTTTTTTTTGCCGATGCTTATAAGCAAATTAGAAGCATCGACTACTCTACTAGCCATAGGTTCCGGTTGTATCTTTTGCAGAAAGAATGATTCATCTTCTTTTGTGATGTCGATCGTTGGATCCTGCAAATTGCGCTTGAAAATCTGTGCAGCGGAGGGATGAAAGGGGCTGACGGGATCCTGAAAGAAGATACATGAGTCATTCTTTCGAGACATACGCTGATATGCACTAAGATCCTAGTTAAGTTTCATTTGCCCCTCTCATTTATTACACGATGACATAACAAGGACAGGAAAGCTTCAAGGAAGCTAGGAGGGCATGGAGAACAACAAAATCACAGCAGGTGTGATACACCGCTTTTAGCAGCCATAGGCAGTGCTGAAATAGCTCTCGATGACATTGTGGCACAGGATCTCCAAGACCCTGCCGCGAGATGGGCCCACCAAGCGGGGCGTCTTGAACTGGCCCATCGAAGTCCCAAGGCTGAGAAAATGTTCTAGAATCTTCTGGAAGGTTCCTTTCCTCACAACACGGAGCTCAAGCGGTCCGATTCCGCCCACCTTCCTCGAGCAGACATAGCCTACATCCACAAAAGCCAGGTCCAAGCAATTGCAGCAGCTGCTCAGAACCTCCTCGCCGGCATCCGAACTCAGCTCCCAGAAGATCACATAGTGGCCAGGGTCTGTCGAACGATCGACGTGGCTCGTAAAATCCACGAGCTCGAGCTTCTCCGCCGCTAAGAGCTTGGCTGCCTCCTCGGCGGCCACCATCACGTCTTTCTCTGTGTTCTTGTCGATGTTGATGGATAGGACTACGTTTCTCCGGCATATATATCTCAGCTCAGGCGTGGAGTTATGGAATCCTGCCACCTTTACGATGTCCCCCAGCCTATAGCGACATAGACCTGTCATCAGATGCAAACCACAAAGACTATTGTCAGCAATTAAATACCCGCAAAAGAACTTCACTGATCTTCTTTTTTTTTATGTAAAGGAGGCAATTGTCACGATAATATTATTCAGTAAGAGAATACACAAATGAAGGAGATTGTACAAATTGAGAGAAAGAAAACGAGGTCACTATGGGTTACAGAAGCTCAATGAACCCTTGGAAGTTTCATCTGACATCAAACAGAAAGCACCTGATGCAGATTATACTTCGCTGATTTCATATCGGCAAGTTGCATTAGCATCACAAGTTTCAGGCGGCAGCAAGTATGGTAAATTTGTGATATTCAGAAGACACCTTATGAAATCGTGCAGTTAACAGCTTCTACTTCCAAAGTTTTCCCAGCATTTCATCAAACATGGCTCGAAGGAACGAACGAGAAAAATACTACAGCAGAACAGAAAGAAATAGAGCAATACCTGCAAAACTGGTGACGACAACTTCATACTCTCTGCCAACCTCAACTTCTGTAAGACCAACTGGCTCTGATTCTATGTAGTCAATGGAGGCACCATTCTCCAACTCCTGCCCCTCGGGCTTTCCCAGAGGAATAAATTCAAAGAACGCGATGTTGGGAAGCACCGCAAACGTTGCCAACTCAGGAGGCAGCCCAGGGTTTACATTTGCACCAATCCATCCCTCCGAAGCCCCATAATCAGCACATACCAGGGGCAAGCTTCCTGCATAATGTCTTAGCTTTCTCAAGTATGGTTCCATCGCTCCTGTCATAATGCCATAGACATACTTGGCATTGGGAAAAAGTTCTGGGATCACACCATACCAGTTACTTAAACCCTTGCATTTTTCATATATGGAATCAGCCAGTGTGGGATTTGGAAACAGAAGTTTGGAAACAGCTGCACGGGCAGATGGGACGGTAATTCTGCTGGAGAGAACTCCATGCCTGATATCATTGCAGAGATCTTCCCAAACCAGCTCGAACGTTCGAAATGCATTGACCAAGCTGTGGGCAAATTGCGCATTTACGTGCTGCACTTCATCTGAGTAAAGTAGCCCACATAGAAGGTGGCAATACAAAGACTGGTCGAAGTGGGGACAGAATATAACTTCATCAGGGCTGCAGCACTGAGACTGGATGTCCTTCAATGTGCGTTTGAAGTGTTCGCTTCGGTAAATATTTGTGGAGCCTGCTGCAGCGATGAGCCCTCCATTTGTTTTCATCTGCATGCTGCTGTAGATGAATTGTAAAGCTTTTCCGTTCCCAATTGGGTATTCTCTGCAAAAAGAAGTCGTCGATGGATTTGATATCTATGTTTGAATAGGTGAATAGACATCGGATAAATATGCGAACAGGCTTAGTTAAAAGCGAGCTTTCGCATAAACCAGCAAATTAGCATGATTATATACTTTTTGTAAACAAAACAGATACTCAATTTTGAGAGATCCACGGTCCATTGCCAAAAGGATAAAATAGGACAAGATAACATAAAAGGCCGGTAAACAAAGAACAGCTCAAATGTGTAATTAGTTTTGATGTTTGAATTTCATAGCCGAGCATCAAATAGACTGAAGAAGCAGTCTGTTGATGTCAGTATAAAAGGTTATGAATACATAGATGGAAATCTTGAGAGAAGGGACCACTAAGGATTGTATTGAAGGCTAAATTTATCTTTTCCCTCCAAGTTCATGCTTGCTTGTCATGCATATTCCACTAGAAATAAGGGGCTACTGGACCAAGGAAATATGACAGAAGAACATAAAGATTAACGAAAAAGGGCAAAAAAATACTATTAACAACACTACATCTACTTTATTTAATCCGATACATAAACGACTCAGACAGTGAAATAGAAATCTAGGAAGAAAAAGATTCAGAAAACAGTGATTCTAGAAGAACAAAGTCATCAAGTCTCACACAATGTAACCCTAAGTTGGATAAACAAGTCAATCTCTAAAACCATACGCATAGAAAAGAGGCCTTCTTCGATGTGGAAGAACTTCATACCGGTTTCTAAAAGCAAATGAAGTCCTGTATATCTGCACCGTCGACTCAAGCAGCTCTTCGCTGAATGGTAAAAACTTGCGCTTTCCTTGAGTGGTACCAGAACTGTAGCAAAAGACAAGCTTCCCATTTAGCAGGCCATTGGTACTTGGTAGCCAAATGATCAAAGAAAACAAGGCACCCCAAGCAATACCTGAGTGTGATCGCTATTAAAGGATTCCCAGTGAGAACGGGTGAAGTATCTCCATCGAAAATCCTCTGAATGTAAGGCTCCAAATCTTTATGAGTGATCAAGGGAACGCAAGCCTTAAAACTCTCGGGGTCGGTTCTTCCTCCAAGAGCGAATTTCTGCAAGTACTCTGCCTCGCCATTTTGTTCGAGAATCTTTTGCAGGGTCTCTCTCTGGACTCGGCCGGCATCCTTCGTCAGTGTCTCGAACTCCTCTATTACGCTCTCGACGCCGACAACTGTCATCTTCTCTAATGTCAACGAAACTGAAAGCTTTAGAAGATATGTCCACCGAACACTACCAGCGCCGACGAATCTTCAAAGTTACTGCTTCAGACGAGAAGAATTCAAGTCATATTGCGCAGAGAAGAACACCATTCGAGCAGAGCTCCTTGACAAAGACGCAACGAAAAGCAGAGAAAAGCAGAGCAACGGTTAAGTGATAAGAACCGAATCAAAGACTTATATTTGGAATAGAAACAAAATATAATTAGATATCGAATCAGAGCAGACGGAAGCACCGGATTCCGGAGACCAAAAAAAGGATTTTAAGCAAAAACCGGCATTTAAAGCTTGCAAGTTAGATACTTTGAGTAAAGAATCCATAAAATCCGGTTTGTCTGACAGCAATACTGGGAAACTGAACGACAGAACAAGACGAATTATACTCATCATAAACAAGACGATATATGGACAATGGCAAATATATCAACAGAGGAAAAACTTCATTAGTATTAAGAAGCGGAAGGAGACGTTAAAGCAGGAGGAGGAATAAAAGACTTCATGATGGAGAAAAAGAGTAAAGGTCCGAAAGAAGAAACAAGAAATGGAAAAGGAGGAAGTTTTGAATCAGATCGATAAAAGACTTTCGAAAGCTTTGTAATATAATATTATAGATCACAGAAACATCAGAGATATTCTCGAATGTATGGGTCTCCGAGATAACGAAAAAAAGGGCCAAAAGAAGAAAAAAAATAGAGCAATAATTCGAACAAATGCTAGTTATAGCAAAGGTTTTCCACCATAAATGAACAAATCTCTTCCAACAGACCTCGACGAGAGCACAGTTCCGAGCTTTCAGTACCAAAGCTGCGGCCTTTGCTGAGAAAACATGAAATAAATTGACCAAAACGATCGAAGATGTCAACATTATGAGTTCTTACTTTGAATTCAACTGGAGGAGCCAGGAGCCGCCTCGTGAGCTCCGCCCCCTCTTTCCCTCTTCTCTACTAGTCGCTCTCTTTGGGTTAGACTCTGGAGCAAAGGTATCACGAGTCTACTCTAAATCCGAGCGCGGATCCTCCTTAAAAGCCTAACAAAAAGTAACCAAGCAAAAAGAGTTTTTAAGACCACCCAAGATCTTAGTCTGTTTTGCCCTCCCTCTCCGTACTCTCCGGGCTTTGCTCACTGTGAAGAGTCGAGGGGGGAAGGTTCCCGTTTTATAGGGAGAGGTTGACCCCATGGAGGCCCACCATAGGCGAAGTCCACGGGTGATCTCGTGGGTTATTACCTCGCATGCTGCCAACCGAACGAATGGGCAAACGGGCCGACGAGCTTCGCCAACCACCATTATGTGCAGGTGGATATGCGTGCTGGATATCAACAGATCGTGCATGAAGGGAGACTCTGCCATGGTGATTGACTGAATATGGGAAGTGGATAGGTATGGTAACAGTCGCTCGTTGATTCGGAATATTCGCAGGAGATGTTCGCCGTCCAGATTGATCATGTGTATCGTGAGGGGAACAGAGCTGCGAACTGAGTCGCCTCATACGTGGCACGTCACTCTGGAGACGTCATCTGGATGAGTTTAGCAAGTGTTCCCCACCTGTTGTATTGTTTACTTTTCTTTGATTTGGCAGGATATACTCAACCTTGTTTTATTGAAAATAAAATGTATTTTGACAAAAAAAAACCACCATTACGTGCTTGCCTGCATTATATATATATATATATATATATATATATATATATATATATATATATATATATATATATATATATATATATAGACACACACACACAAAAAGTGAGAAAAAAATTGACAGAATAGAAAATAGTATTTCTTTAGTGTAGTTTGACTGATGAGACCTCCCATTTCGTATGCTCCCTTGGTAACTAATGATTAGGATACGTATAAGTGAGATTAGGATTACACCAATTCTTTCCTGGTAACATATACAGCGGAGGGTGAGGATAAAGTATGATTGGGATAAATCCCATCCTTTCCCTAAGAGCTTAGAAAAATAACTGACCTTCTTGCCAAACTTGTATGACTGAATAGGTTCATACTAGACAACCGCTTTCCTAAAATGATATGATACCAAATATAACAGCGATATTGATAGAGGTGTACAAAAAACTGGCCCATTTGGTGTTGGATTGAGAAAGGCTTAAGCCAAAAAAAATCGGTTCACTCCATGTAATAGATTAAAATGAAATGTTATTTTTAAGTATGAATATGCCGGCGCCATGTAGCTTAGCTAGTTGGCATGCTTCTCTATTTTTAACAAAACTCTGGTGATGGCATCTTCATTATATTTCTCATAAAATAATAAAATTTACAAGGAGTCACATTATTACGAGATTTGATTAACAAATGATATATCAAATAGTTTCTTAAAATTAGTATAAAACATTATTGTAGATATTCATGAATTTTAAAAATAATTAAAATATTTTATAATTCTAGTCAATGTAGGAATGGAGAAATATTGATACCCTAGGTGATATGGTAAAATAATGTTAATATCGATAAGTTTAAGAAAGAATTGAGATATTTTAGTAATTACATATCAACATCTTAAGCCTGTATAGTAAAACTGTGATATGATATTACTTTAAATATTAATTTTGATATTTATTTTCGATCACACTCATTCGAGATAGGAAAATGTTAGTTATCATCCCTTTAGCTAGTATCTAGGATAATGTTAGTTAACATCAATTTAGATAACAAGGTTTGAGATTTTGAATACATTGTTTCATTGAATGATGAATTTAATACAAATTGATATCTTGATAAAGCTCTCGGTCAAGAAGGAAATGATTCTAAAAACTTCGGATATGTAGTTTTGGTTCCCAAGTTGAATCATGTTTTATGGTTTGGCTTGTCTAATATATATATACACACACACACATACATAGAGAGTGTATTAGTTTAGGGCTTTCCATTCGCTATATAGATACCTATATTAATGACGTTGGCATGGCTCTCATTTATTATGCTTGTTCATCAAAATATAAAAATATAATATCATTAATAAGATGATGATTAGCTTATTAAATCGTATTAAATAAAGATTTTATTAGAACTACTAAATTGATATAGAAATTAATGATACTATTAGTAACTATATTTGCTTAATATATATATATATACTAAAATGAAGACTGTGTTTGTGCAAAGCTTTCCATTCACTGCATAGATATTTATATTAATGATGTTATTAATAGAACTCTTTATTTTGGATAATATACATGACTCTTATTTAATAAGGTTCTTCATTGAAATATAACAATATAATATGAAGAGGATTATTAACTTATTGAATAAAGATTTTATTAGACCTACAATTGACACAGAAATTAATTATACCATCAATAACCATATTTTCTTAATATATGCTACTATATGCTTAATATATATTTATTATGCAATATTAGTACGACTAAATTAATACAAAAATTAATGATATTATTAATAACTATATTTGCTTAATATTGCTGATATTAACCAAAATGATTTTTTATGAGTATAATACCCTGCCAATATCCCATGCAAGTCATAGATTATGCCTTTTTTTATTTTAATATATTTTATATTCATGATCTTTCGTAAAAAGTAAAAGAACAACAACTCATGACCTCACTATATTATATTTAAATATCTATAGATCCAATACTTTTCTATTTCTTATTATATTTGGCCATGATTTTATTTTTTTATAATAATATATTATTTTACTATATTGATAAATATGCATAAATTAGAATTTTATATAAGGATAGTATGTCATAATATTAATATCAAAATTTTATTTTATAAAATAATTAAACTTTTAATATTTATTATTTTTATTTTATTTTGTTATTTTCTTTTATATTTATTCTATATTGTATTTCAAAAATAATTAGAAAAAAAAATACTCCCCACACATCGCGTGTTATATACTAGTTCTAACTATTATGAAGCATAATTGTGACATTAATAAAACATCGGATCTTGTCGGTATCTGTTTTAAAAACATCATGCCTCACATATTTATAATATATTTATAAATAATATATCTCTTAAACCTGTTGAATTAGTACTAGACCGACATGCAACTCGCATAAAAATTCAATCAAAGCATGGTTTAATCCGCACAAAATCTCTGCAACATTGGTCTCGTGATCTCCTTGCACCCATCGAGTGACGAAACTACCTGCATATAAAGACAAGACTAAAAAATATCTTTCTATAAAATATGTACACTGAATCGGAGAGTGCAGGCAAATTGTTTTGTTTTTTAATGGCGTACAAATCATATCCTCCAGTACAAATATGTCCAAAAAAATCAAAAAAATACATCATCATCGAAGAAAAGAAATATAGTATGGTTGATGGCCTGAAAAATTCTACCAAAATATTGTACCATAAGAATGCAACCCAATCAGCTGCTCTATTAGACTTCCGATAAACATGAGTGGTATGAAAAACAATGTACTTTCTTATCAATCTGCAGATGCTCATAACCCGCATTAGGCAGTTTGCATCCATCCAATCATCTTAGTTGAGTCAGCTTCAAGATAAATAAAATCTAGTCTAAGGATGAGCCTTTTGTTGCTAATACCCTCCAAGACTGCCCTCAACCTAGCTTAAAAATGGAGGTGTCATATAAGCAACTGCCACTTGCTACTATAAGTTTGGAATTCGAGCATCTGATCATAAATTCCGCACCTCAAATGCTACCCCCATTAGCTATCCTACCATTAAAGTTTACCTTAAAAAATCTTGATGGTAAGGGCTCCTATGCAATGATGATCGCCTGAGTTACTACAAGATTCAAAAAGGAGTCCTAGATGTCCCTTGCTATCACAGACTTCTTCTCTCACTCAGTGTGTATTCATTCTGAGAGCACGAAATTTAGAAAATGTGATTGGTGAGTACCATTCGTTAGTCAACTACTTCTTTGGGCATTTCTTTATTGGGCATGTTTAGTTGGGGATATTCTGGTTCTCTATTATATTATCTTATTTGATACGAAAAATAGATTGAAAAAATAAAAAAATAAATGATGAGTCTTATGTCTATTTTTCTAAAAGAGAAGGTAAAACAATACCATCAGAAAGGTGGTATTTATTTTTTCATGTTGGATTACCGAGTTAAGATAATCTGAAATTATCATTTCGTAACAGAAATATCCTTATTTATATTATATTATTATAGTTAATATTAATTATATGAATATATTATATTGATATTATACTAATATATTATAAATATATCGATATAGTGATTAATAATATTTAGTAATATATTAATATATTTATTAATAAATATTAGTTATTAATAAATAATTAACAAATATTTATTAATTATCTATAAGTCTAACATAGGATTTATTAGCAATTAGTATATTTATCTATATACCAAACATACTAAAATTTATTTATAATAAAAAACATAATTTCTAATATATATAATTAATTAAAAAATATTTTAATATTCGAAATAGATAATATTGATAAAGTTTATGTAAAGGGACATAAATGGCTAATAAATAAATTGCGAAAAAATGTTATTACTTGAACAAGAGCATTATTCAAAATTTAGTAGTATTCTCATATTTGATTACCTCCAATCAAATATGGCAAAAAAAAATTTTATACTATTTGTACGGATGATTTTTCTACGGACCAAGCATGTTAAAATTTATTTTTCTCTATAATTATTTTTTTACATAAATAATTCTCGAGTCCATCCTAACCAAACGAATCTTTTGGTTTTGTTTTTTTCCCTCCTTTTTGATGATTTGTTTCTTTTCCATGGGACAACGATACTGTGGCGCTCGGGATCGTTGGAGATATGAAAAATACCATCATGGTCTGAGATAATCACGTAATTGCCACTCTTGCGTCCGCCGATCAGGACACAAGAGTGGAGAGCGCTTTTTTTTTTTTTTTTTTTTTTTGCTTTGACGGGTTGTCCAGACAACACGTGTTCGAATACATTCAAGAAAATCAAAATACATAATCTTACGAAGTGCCAATGGCAGCTCCCTCTCTCCTGCCCACAGGGCGTATCCTGAGTGGTGGGCCGCGTATGCAGCTACCCAGTCGGCCGCCCCGTTGGCCTCTCTGAATACATGCGGGGCCTGAAAGGCCGCGCCATCCCTCACCATCATCCCGATGTCCCGGATCAGAGGATGGTCTGTGCTCTCACCACTCGTTCCCTTCCGGATCCACCCAATAACTGTAGCCGAATCGCCCTCCAGGATGATCGAGCTAGCCCGCAGCACCTGCCGCGCGTGGCGAAGACCTGCCCAGGCAGCTCGCAACTCCGCCCCTGGAACTGATATATCGAACAACTGGCAACCGCCTGCTGCCACTACCCTGGAATGAGGGTCCCGTATAATGAAGCCTGCCCCGCCTCACGTACCTCCATCCAACACCGACCCGTCAAAGTTGACCTTGAGGAAACTCGGGG
Organism: Phoenix dactylifera; assembly: GCF_009389715.1. Classification (NCBI taxonomy): domain Eukaryota; kingdom Viridiplantae; phylum Streptophyta; class Magnoliopsida; order Arecales; family Arecaceae; genus Phoenix; species Phoenix dactylifera. Next base: position 4,013,972 of record NC_052395.1, on the reverse strand, counting down.
GTGGGGGCTCCCAGGTGAAAAACACCGTCCGAGGAGCTGCCTGAGCAGAGAAGGAACCCCAGGTGTCCCGAGCTATCAAAGGTATATCTGAAGGGATGGTGAGTCTGGGCTCCATCGCCAGTGCACGAGCAGCCTCCGCAACAAACCTCGGCGACATCCTGCGCTCGCTGAAAATACGAGCGTTCCTTGCCAGCCAGATCTGATGGGCTGTGCAAGTCGCTCTGATGGCCTCCTGATGTGTCCCGGGACTGGCCAGCCACTGTCGTATCATCTGAAGAAAGAATCTCCTCTCCCGCCACGCCACCTCCGGGATACCTATCCACTGCCATGTCGCCCTCGCCCAAGTGCACCGAAATAGTACATGGTCCACAGACTCGTCTACGCCGCAAGCCCCGCACTCCGCAGGGATCCCCAAACCACGCCTACTCAGCACTACACTCGTCGGAAGGCGATCCCACATCACCTTCCACAAAAAGAGAGCTGCCCTTGGGTGGAGCCCGGACCTCCATATCCAGGTGTAGTCCGGTCCCCGCTCATGCTCCTGCTGGATAACTCGTAACAGATCACCCAACCTGACACTGGCCCTGCATGAGGTGCCCCATACCCGGACGTCTGGCCCCTCGCATCCTGGTACTGGGAGGGAGCGAATCCTCTCAGCAAGATGTGCCCCGAACAACTGATGTAGTCTGATCTCGTCCCACTCTGTCCTCCCTGGTGCTAGGAGGTCGCATACCCGGTGCCCCTCAGCTGCCTCAGTATCCACCATCGTCGGCCAGTATCTCAAAGGAAGGGTATCCACCCACGGATCACAAATCACATCGATGCTCCGTCCATCGCCTATCAGCCACCTGGTGTTAGCCAACACAGTCGGCAAGTACCTCCCGATCTCACGCCACATAAAGGAGGTTCGGCGGCCACTCCGTGCCACCTCAGAGCCCCCTCGGCCATATCTGGCTGCCATCACCCGGCTCCAGAGCCCCTGTGGCTCCAACAAAAAACGGGCTGCGTGTCGAGCGACAAGGGCCTCACGCCTCTCCAAGAGGGACTGTACTCCCAGACCGCCCTCACTGATAGGAAGACAGACCTGCTCCCAGGCCACCAGATGTACCCCATGGCCCCCACCATGAGACCCCCACAAGAAACTCCTGAGGAGACGTTCAATCTTCAACAGGGTCGTCTTTGGGATCACAGTGTTGGCCATAAGGTATACCAGCATGGATCCTAATACCGATCTGACTAGTGTCAGTCGCCCCATCATGGATAGAGATGATGCCCGCCATCCCTCCAGCCTGCTCTCGACCCGCTGTACCAACCTCGAGCACTGTGCCATCCGTAGTCGCCGGCCTGTAATGGGGACTTCCAGGTAGACCAGTGTCCCCTCCTGCTCTGGTATCTGCAAAATCCGCCTGATCTCCTGTCTGACTCTGCTCTCCGTGCTAGGGCTGAACTGAATGGCTGACTTCATGAAGTTTACTCTCTGGCCGGACGCCGCACAGTAATCTGCCAGCACCCTGCGAAGAACCCGTGCATCAGAGATCCGCGCCCTAGACAAAAGAAGACAATCGTCAGCAAAGAGTAAGTGAGAGATGGGTCCCGCCCCCGGTGCTGGAACATAGGCCTCTAGCTCCTGGCGAGTGCACGCACTCTGCAAAGCACGGGACAAGATGTCAGAACAAATAATGAATAAGTAAGGGGATAAGGGACATCCCTGCCGCAACCCCATGGTGGACTCGAAGAAAGCTGACAATGTGCCATTGACCAAGATAGAGAACTTTGGCCCCTGGACACACCCTAGGACCCATCCAATCCATCGCCTATGGAAGCCATAGGCCTCCAATGCTCTCCGAAGAAAACTCTACCTGATCCTGTCATACGCTCTCTCCATATCCAGCTTGATTCCCATCAAGCTGCGCCGCTTCGGTGCTCGCTGAAGGTCCCACATCATCTTTTGGGCCAACATAACATTTTGGGAGATGTTCCTCCCCGCTACAAAGGCCCCCTGCTCTTGGCTGATGATGCCCGACAGTAGAGGCTTCATCCTGCCCACCATAATCCTCGCCACAACCTTATACAAGGTAGTGCACAAACTAATGGACCTGAAGTGACCCGGCTCTACCGCCTCCTGGCGCTTCGGGATGAGCGTAATGAAAGTGGCCTTCCAGTCCTCAGGCATAGCTGCCTGAGTAAAGAAACACTGCACAGCCTCAACCACTGCTCCCCGAATGATGCCCCAATATCTTCGAAAAAAGAACGGGGGGAACCCATCGGGTCCCGGAGCCTTGTCTGCCGCCAGAGCCCAGACTGCGTCCTGCACCTCCTGCGCCGACACCGGCCGAACCAGGGTCGTGTTCTCGTCATCATCAATACCCACATCAACCCTTAGAGGGTGGTCGCCATCATCAGGGCCTCCATCTTCCGTCCATCTAGTGCGGAAAAAATCAAGTAAGACCTGTCTGACGGCAGGCTCACCCTCCACTCGGTGTCCAGACCCATTACGCAATAAGTGGATCATGCTCCGCTGTCTCCGGATAACCGTCGTCCGATGGAAAAACCTAGTGTTGCAATCACCCTCGCGTACCCACTGGACCCGAGACTTCTGTCGCCAGAATATCTCATGCTGTCGTAGTAAGGAGTGGTGAGTCGCTAGAAGCCCCCGAAGGTCGGTCATGTCCCCCTCCGGGAGTTCACCTCCTAGGTCTTCTCTCCTCTGCAGTTCAGTAATCGCAGTCTCCACCCCATCCAATCTTCGAAAAATATCGCCCACTACCTCGCGATTCCAGCGGCGAAGCCGACGTTTGGTCATCTCGAGTTTGCGTGAGACTCGTTGCATCGCATTCCCCCGCACCGGGACACGCCACGCATCTCGAATAATGTCCCAAGACTGAGGGTACGATAGCCAAATCTTCTCAAAATGGAAGGGGCTATGATGGCAAGGTCCCGATGAGGTGGAGATCAGTAAGGGACAGTGGTCCGATGCAATCCGGGGTAAATGACTCACTCGGCTAGTAGGGAATCGAAGGATCCAGTCTGGGGATGCAAAGGCCCTATCTAATCGCTCCCAAACCCTAGCACTGCCAGATTGATTGTTACACCAGGTAAACCGCGGTCCCGAGAAGCCTAGGTCCACCAGTCCGTTCCGCACTACAAAGTCGCGAAACTCCCTCCTATCGACTCTATCCGTGAATGCTGCACCTCCCCTCTTGTCACTTGCACTCTGGATGCAATTGAAGTCACCAACTAACATCGTCGGGATACCCTGGGCGGCCAGGTCAGTGATCTCCTGCTAGAGGGCTCTCCTAACCCTGTGATCCGTGCTCGCGTACACACCACACAACACCCACGGATCAACACAGGATTCCGATACTACCATGACTACCTGTTGAGAGCAGTTGTGGAAGACATTAATCGTCGCCACCCCTCGCCTCCACAGGACCAAAAGGCCACCAGACAGCCCCTGGGAATCGACTGCTTAGGTCTCCCAGTCCCTCCCCAGGCGCCGCCTCAGTCTACCGAGCCCATCGCCAGATAACCGTGTCTCGCAAAGAAAACAGATATCTGAACAGTGGATCTGTGCTAGCCGCTTAAAGGAAGACATGAAGGCCGGCTTGGCCGCCCCCCTACAATTCCAAGCTAGAATCTTCATGGGTCACAACTGCGTGGTCGGCCACAGACTCATCCTCCCCCTGGGCCTCGGGAGCTACCTCAGACTGGCGGCCTAAGTCGCCCTGCTGCTCTATCTCAACGCATACACCTAATGCGTCGCGCATGACTGCCGCCCTGATGAGTCGCACGACAGCTGGGTGATCCCCCTCTGCACTACCAGCCGTAGCTATGACCCGGTGGTAGTCGCCACTGTCACCAACGTCCATGGGTCCCACACGGGCCCCTCCGAGTGGCACCCCTATCGCACCCTGCAGGCACGGCCCAGGGTGCCCGCCAACCTCGGGCCCACCGAGGACAGCCTCCATACCCAAGGCTGGGGTCGGAGAGCCAAATCAGAACACCCCATCTGGGCCTCTCCCAGGGCCCTCGTGTTCGTCCCAGGATCGCAGCTCTCCCAACACGTCCCGCATGATGAGGGTCTGACCTACTGGTAGGGGGGTATCCCGCTCTG